>NC_057796.1:277275193-277289703 GCF_018294505.1 Triticum aestivum | reverse complement strand
TTTCGTCCGTTTTGCGGTACGCCACACCCCTCCCGATCAACAGGACACCCGTTTCGACCGTAGGAGGTTCGTTTCGTCCGTTTTGCGGTACGCCACACCCCTACCGATCAACAGGACCCCCGTTTCGACCGTAGGAGGTCCGTTTCCTCCGTTTTGCGGTACGCCACACCCCTCCCGATCAACAGGACCCCGTTCCGAACGTAGGAGGTCCGTTTCCTCCATTCTGCGGTACGCCTGGCCTCGTTTCCATCGCCTGTTCCATAAAAGCCCTCCCGATGAACACGATCACGCATTCCGTTCCGACCCAGCCGGTTGGCTCCCACGCGTTCCGTTGCCTCCCGATGAACAAGACGCATTCCGTTCCGTCCCAATGAACACGACGCATTCCCTCCCCATGAACACGATGCATTCCGTTGCCTCCCCATGAACACGACGCATTCCGTTGCCTCCCCATGAACACGACGACGACGTTGTTTCTCCGTTCCGACCCAGCCATGTACACGAGCCCTGGCCGTACGTATGCGCGAGTAGGCGTTTGAGACCCTGCCCGTAAGTACACATACGTGGCCGTATTTTATTTCTTGCACCCTGGCCGCTGTACGTATGTGTACATGCTACGTGCGCGCCTCTACTACGACACGTGCGCGCCTCTACATCGACCAGTATGTACGTACACGTTCGCGACCAGAATGAAAACACTACGTACGCTTTGACCAGGTGGGTCCCGACTGTCACGCACTTCCTTGCCTGCGAAGATGTAGCTGGTGGGTCCTAGCAGTCAGGGGGGCGAATCGTTTTGTTTTTTTTTTGCCCGGACGCACTTCCTTGCGTGCGAAGGTGTAGCTGCTGGGTCCCAGTAGTCAGGGTGGCGAATCATATTTTTTTTGCCCGGACACACTTCCTTGCGTGCGAAGGTGTAGCTGGTGGGTCCCAGCATCCGGGGGGCGAATCATTTTTTTTCGGACGCACTTCCTTGAGTGCGAAGATGTAGCTGCTGGGTCCCAGCAGTTAGGGGCGCGAATCGTTTTTTTCGGACGCACTTCCTTGCGTGCGAAGATGTAGCTCGTGGGTCCCAGCAGTCAGGTGGCGAATCATTTTTTCGCGAAATATGGTGGCCCGTCCGGTGGGTCCCCGCTGTCAGGTGGAGGAATAATTATTTTGCGCGTACTAAGGAGGCACTTCCTTGCGGCTGCCGTGGACCCAGCTGTCAGCCTCTCCACGTACAGTCCACGTCCGATGGAAGTCGTTCCTTGACCACGTTGACCACGCCGTGCCGAGAGCACCAGGGCGGTGGACGACGGCGAGGCCTAGGAAGGGGACGACGCGGAGCCGGGGAAGACGCGGCAGTGGATGCACACGCGGAGAGGAGTACGAGGGTTCACTGGTTCGGCTGCGCTGCCGTCGCCGCAGAATAACAGGGGGTGTGGGTGAGTGGAGGGATGGCCTGGCCAGCGGTGGGCGTAGTAGGGGGCGGGGAGGCCTCCGCGGCAGCAGAGCCGGCCACGGGAGGCAGGAGCAGGTGGCACGACCGGCGCTGCTTTGGGCGGCTGGAGCAAGAAGACCAGAGGTTGAAGAAGCACGACGGCCATTGGATGGACATCGTACGGTCACTGCAGCTAGAATCGTTTATATTGACTAAGTTGACCAAGCCCTTGGTACGTCAACTTAGTAGGCCCACAGGTCAGCTTCCGAAACGGTGCGCCCTAGATGTCAGGGGGAGGAATCATTTTTTGGGCGGGTGAAGCTAGAATATCCGAGATTGAAGAAAAAGCACGGCATCCGTTGGATGGACATCCAATGGCCACTGCTACTAGAACCGTGTGTTGACTATAAGTTGACAAAGCCTGGCATACGCGTCAACTCTGTTTTTTTAGGGGACGCGTCAACTTAGTAAGGCCAGAAGTGTGTGGCAGAGAACTTATAGCCCATTTGAGATTTGTAAGAATGTGTAGCCCATTTTTGAATTCTAATGGAATTTCCTACAGCCCATTTCAACCAACCGTTCAAAACAGAATTCAATAAAATTTCCCACATTTTGATGGGATCCGAAATATTTTTATCCCGAAATTTCTAGTCAGATTAAATATACTTTCAATATAAATTTATATTACGTAAAAATCCAACGTAACATTGCGCTCGCAACAATTAATGAAATTAAAATTTTCAATATCCAAAAATAATATTTTATAAAGTAATCACGTGTTTGGTGCATTTTTTATAGTTACTGCCCAGTTTTTATAATTACATCCCATTTATTATTTCTTAAAGCCCATTTTCTTGTTAAGCCTAATGCATCCCTCCTAGGAAAGATTTGCAGCCCAGCGGGGCGGAGAATAACAACTTGACCTTGCCTGGGTATTCCAAAAAAAAGTATACCTGGGCTAGCCATTTTCAGCTTGAAAAAAATTAATATCTGGGCTAGATATCTGGCCTGGGCTAGACGGGCCACACCCCGCCCACTTAATACCTGCAGCGATGTTTTCGTTGTTGCTCAGAGGAGAAAAATTAATATCTGGGCTAAACATCGAAAAACTCTGCAGTGCTCACACCTCAAAAACACAAATACTGCTTGAGCTGCTTGGTCCCAGCTGTCGGCCGCTTCTTGCGCAATTCTCTCGTTTATTGACTACTACATAGGTTGACAATGGTGTGGGACCATGATGTCAGGAAACCAGGAGGAAGCAAAATAAATTATAGTTATATATATAATAAGGACGCACTTGCGCACGTGAGGCTATGGACCTGGTGGGTCCCCATTGTCATCCTCTCCAAGTAAAGTCATCTCCTCGCCCGCGTGCGCTTTCCGCCCGAAACAGTCAGCGCCGCCCGCCCCACTTCCCGGTGCAGGCGATTGCTCCGCCTTCAAACGACACAAGTGCCGTCCGTCCGTCCATCTGCCGCCCACATTAATGATACGCGGTTGCCGAGGCGGCTACTCCGGCGCCACACGTCCGTCCCTCCGCCCGCCCACCATTGCTATATAAACTGCTGCGCCGGCCATAGCCGCAGTCATCCGCATCCGTTCCCTTTCTCCTGTCCACACCACTACTGCCCACCATGGCTTCCTGGCGCTCCAGTGCTCTTCGGGACGGGCGGACGACGGACCACAAGGAGATGGCAGCCATTGCTGCCGACCGGCTGGCCGGCAGGCAGCCGGAGGACGACGACGTCCCAATGGAGAACATGGTAGTCGATGACCCGACGCCAACCCCCTCCTCCGCGCCATCCTCGTCGGTGCATTGCACCATGACCATCGGCGAGGCCCGTGCCCAATTTATGGGCAGGGTGAGGCAGATACGTGAAGAGCAGTTCCGGGAAGCGCAGGCCGGCGCCGCCTACAACCACCATCTCCTCCAGGAGCACCTGCAGGCGGAGGAGCAGATCACCGCGGAGCGGGCGGAGCAGGAGGTGTTGCTCGACTCATACCGCTCCGCCCGCAAGGGCCGCCTCGAGCGTTGGCGGTACCGCATGCTGGTGGCGGAGGCTGCGGCCGCCAACAAAGAGGCTGGCAAAGACGGCGATGAAGCGGGCGAGGTGCTGTTTGGCGAGACCGAGGACGAGGCAGAGGACAATGCCGGCTCCGACGAGTCCCTGCTCCGCTGGCGTCGATGAGGCCCTGCTCCGCCGAGGCCCCGCGGCGCCAACAACTAGGCAGAGGACACCACCGGCTCCGCCGAGGCCCCGCCCCGCCAACAACGAGCTAGAGGACATCGTCGGCTCAGCCGAGGCCCCACCCTGCCGGCAACGTGGGGGAGGATTTCCACCGCTCCGCTGAGGCGCCGCCCGCCGGCAACGAGACAGAGGACATCGCCGGCTCCGCCGAGGCCCCGCACCGCTGCCAACAAGGCCGCGCCACACAGAAAACGAGGAAGAGTAGAACACGGTAGGTCGCCGCCGCTCGGGTCCAAGTAAGGCCACCGCTGCTACCCTCTGGTTGAAGCCAAGCTAGGCGAGTTGACCATTGAGTCAGAGAACTGCATTGGAGAAGAACGCTGCTTCTACTTAACTGCTGGTGCAGTTGGGTGACTGGCACGTGGGCCCAACAGGCCACATGTCAGTTACGCAACTACACCTGCAGTTAAGTCACTGAAGCTTCTGTTCGACTCAGCGGGACACAGGTGGGTAGCTTCGGTTAATTAATTATACCTCCACCGCACCCCTTTTTAGTTGAAGAATGTATGAAATATAATGAAATCCGGCATGTTTATATGAAATCCGACCGTGTATGAATGAATTTGTTTTGATTAGTTTGAATTCCTGTATCACTGGCATTGGATGAACATGCAAAACAATACGTACTAGCATTATTCCCAGGGTGATCACCTCGTTTGCAGCAGTTTCACATGTACTCCCTCCGGTCCTTTCTAGTCGTGCATACAAGTTTTGTCTGCAGTCAAAGTATCTCTACTTTTACCAATCTTATACAAAAAAGTATGCACTTTCACAATGTGCGAAGTAAAAAGGAACAGAAGGAGTACAAAGAGTTTGAGCAGCTTTTTAGCGTTTCTGTACATTGCAATCAAACACACAGGCCTGGCAATTCATAGAGACAATTCAAAACAATCAATGATTATGCATCTCAGCGACTCACATGTCAGAGGCAATATTTACTTCACAACTAAAGAATAAAGAAAAAATTGATCGACGCTGCTGACAGCAAAGGGCGTCCCATTCGAAAATATCAAACGCGTGTCTTGCTAAAATCAATGAGCAAAATTTGACAAGGTTGTCCCATTCCAAAATTTCAAATGCCTACGATTGTGGAATGGGCAGGGTTTGCCATCAGTTCGGACATTCACATGGCACCTCGTGCTAAATAAACCAGCTGTTCTCTTTGTGCAGTTCCACCAAAATCAACCAAATTCGCGCGTAGCTTGTATGATTTCGCCCTTATATGTTGCAACGCCTTGAACTTATAGGCACCTCCTTTCTTGTGGTGGAAATGAATGATTCGATTTATTCATGAACATTTTGTGCAGTTCCCATTGAAATCAAGCTGAGCACCCCTGTTTGCACAAATACAAAAAAGTGATTAGTATAAAGCAAACTGTACTATGAATTGACAGCTTCAACAGGCACATACATGGTCCATGTAGAGCACACTTTTAGAAAAATGAAACTCACCAGAAAGAATCCTAGAACAACATTGTACTCGTGCATCACAGCAAAAAAATGGAGATTTGTCAGTCCTTCTGAGCTGAAGTTAGTTTGGTCTTGTGGGGAGTAATGTAACCATCCTTCAACTGCTCCTTCTGATGAGAAGATAGACAAGGCTTCATCATCCTGGCATAATCGGAACTAGTCACTTCACGTACTCCATATTCTTCTTCAGAGGAAGATGATCGTGTTGTGCAAAGACAAGAGGACTACTAAATGCTAGCATCCCTGTGTGCTCGAAAAAAAGGAAAGGAAATATTTAAAACAGCACAGATGAAGCACTTCTCAAGGACAATACCACTTTTTCATGACAGTATCTAAACAGTAGCACAACACCAATAGAGATGACAAAGCTCAATCATATGGATGAAATCGGTGGGCGAGTACCAACCTTTGTCAGGAGGCTTATTGTGTAGAGCATACAGATGAAGCACTTCTCCGGAACCATCTGTTGCTATCTACGGTGGTGGCCATGCTTACTATATACTCCTCGATTAGTTTAATGTTTCCAACATCTTCTTGTGCAGTTCCACTAAAATATATGGTATCTTCAAAGAAGATCCCTGTTTGCACAAGTAGAGATAATTACATATTACATTAAGAGTGGCATCAAATCAGTGGCAAAACAATTGCTCGTTCCAGCCATAGCAATAAATTAAGATGCAAAACTATATCATTACTTGTGTCATCATAGTTCCAGTGCTTCATTACAGCACCGGGAGTTGATTTTTGTTTTTCTTCCACTTGTTCTTCCCCTTCATCACTTGGTTCAATAACAGACAAGCTTCGCCTTCAATGTAAGATTTGGCATGTCAATTAGGGAGCACAATTATAGTACTAAACTTAATTTTCTGATGAAAGTGGCAAAATACAGGCCAGCAGTTCTGAAATATCCTTATCTTACCTCAATGGGATATTACGGTGCACATACAGATTGGAAGTCTTGTCTCCATTTGTGCAGTTCACTAAAATCAAGCAACATTATCGTACAAGTAGCACAACATATGAAAGCACACTGCAGAATCATGTGAAAGAAGGCTAGTACTGACCTCTCATGATGCGGAATTCAAACAACGCACAAGAAGAAGAACTGAACCAAATTCGCCTTAACGGATAGGAAGTAAGATCTCCTCTTGTGCAGTTCCACTAAGATCAAGCAATCAAGCAATGTTGTCGGTGTGACATTTTGGTTGAACTGCACAAAACACTCTTAAAACAAAAGTGTTTTGTGAAGTGCAACAAAAGGTCACAATGGCAACGAGGTGAAGTAGATGACCCTGTTTACACAGAGGCGCAAAGGAAACAATTAGTGGTCAATAACGGTGGATGACACAGAAGCCAACAAAAATAAGCATCTACCTTATCTAAATGGGGAAGAAGGCAAGACAGTAGCATTTCTCAAACGGTGGCATTGATTAATATTAACATAGAGATTATATTAACAATAAAATTCGTTAAACATGTAATTTGCTTTTAACTGTGGCATTGCATCAATTTTCCAGCGGCATTATTAGAGGGTGTTTGTTTACAGGGACATTTTGGTGTAGGGACTAAAAAACTCCGTGTCAGTCCCATCTAAACCAAACAGGAGGGACTTTTAGGGACTAAAAGTGGGCATTTGGGACTAAAGAAAGAAGACCCCGAGGGAGTCTTTTTGGGACTTTTTCCAACAGTTGCCCCTGCCACGCATCGCACCTTGTCTCTATTAGTTCATTACTAGGGGTAACATGGTCTTTTAGCATGTCATTTAATAACCTCTAGTCCATGTTTAGTCCCTGGAACCAAGCAGGTAGGGACTAGGGAGTTTTTAACCAAACAGGGCCTTAGATTAACAACAATTAATGAGTTGCACGGGACAGTGGACGCACCAGCACCATGTGCATCTACCGATGTACTGTGGTCATGCACAGTCTGTTGCAACAAAGAACAAACAACCAAGGAGCATATTTGTGTTGGTCCAAGTTTTGTTATCTTTAGACACCTTTCCCTATGTGAGCGCAGCAAATCTAGTCCTGCTCAAACTCTACAGCCTTGTCCCTTCCTTTCCTTTTTGAACTAGTACTTTCGCCCCTTCCTTTTCTCTTTGAACCACGTCCTAGATTTATGCGATACAACTTTCCCCACTACTTTCCCCCATTCCTTTCCTATTTGAACCACGTCCTAGATTCATGCTATACAACTTTCCCCACTACTTTCCCCACTACTTTCCCCCATTCCTTTCCTCTTTGAACCACGCCCTCCCGCGTCGCCGCTGGGTGGAAAGTGAACAGCTGCGCCGGTAGTCCCTCGCCGACGGCGACAGCGTTAAGCCTCCTTCCCTTCCCGGCGGACGGATCCTGCCGGCTCTTTGAGCAGCAGTGAGGGGAGAGAGAGGCTAACGAAGTCTTGTTTAGATCTGGAGAGGGTGAGAGAGTGTGAAGAGAGCAACTACAAGCGATGAGGCTCCAGCGGGAGAGGGCGAGAGAGTGTGAAGAGAGCAACTACAAGCGCTGAGGCTCCAGCGTGTATATATATACTGGAGAGAGAGTGTGAAGCGTGCAAACCCTAGAAAACATTTTGACCAGTCAAAGAATCCTCCTGGCACAAATTATGCTCAAGTGTAGTTATCGAACCCGAGACCTCAAGTTTGATGAGCGAACAGGCTAACCAGCTACACAACCCTCCCGTTATGTTGAACGAGAGGGAAATAACCTTTTATACATTCCTGCATTCGTGTGACAAGCATGCCCTGTTTTTTGTGTGTGTGGGAGTCATTGGGATTTCAATCATAATCGTGTCATGTGGCTTTGGTGGTAAGACTATCCACAGTGGTGCAAAAATAATGCAGCCTTAGTCACCTTACCTCTCTCCACGTAGTATGTTGGGTCCCACCAGTCAGAGGGTGAAACAAACAAATTAATAAGAAATATTAAAAGCGCCAGCGGTGTATCTTACCTCACACATCTCGCTACTGCTCGGGAACACTGTTCAATTGATCCCTCTGTTCGCTCACGTACTATTTTAAGTGAATCCTTATTATAACATGCACACATATTTTGGGCACTTGTATTCGACTTAAGTCAGTGTGCCACCGTATCTCGTATACTTACTACTCCATCCGTCTAGGTGTAATAAGTCACGTTAGAAGGTGCAACGGGACCAAGGTGCGTGCGTGTGCGTGTGTGTGTGTGTTTAACAGCATGTGTGTGTTAGAGAGAGCGACAGATCGACCTACTCCTATAGAGAGATGTTTTGTAGTGTACGATTTTAGCCGCGAGAGTCGGTGCATCCTCTCGTTTCCAGGCATGTCCGGTAGGGACATGCGGATAGCTGCCACGCCCACTCCTGACCAGCCTGGCCCACCCAAAGCCCCTCCATCACCCGCGCGCGCTTCCCGCCCGAAACGGTCAGCGCCGCTCCAAAGAATCGGTGTCGCATTCATGCCCGGGCAGAGCGGACGCGACCTCTCACTGGCGCAAGAGTGATGGTTGCTTCGTCCGTCCAACTTACTGCTGGGTCTATGTGATTTGACGGCTCATTGGTCTTTATTACTGAGGTGGTAGGACTGCTGGATGTCCCACGCTTTCGGTGAAAGGAGGTACTACTAATAGACTACAATTTTCTCCATTCTTACAGCGGAGGCGTGCAAGAGCAGTGAAAACACGCAGGCTTAGTGATTACATGGCCCACCTCACACTATCACCGTGCGACACCTAACTCTTTACATAGCACTCCCTCCGTTCCTAAATATTACTAGATGAGTCCCCGCGCGTTGCCGCGGAACAGCGGTATATCTCTCTGTGCAAAATTATCGATTTCATAGAACTAAAAAAACCCTATAACCGCATGACAAATGTGGTAGCCAAACTAAATAAACTCCCATCATCATTTAGATCATCCCACGTAAGGAAAAAAGATTAGCCAACTCCTACTGCATAATGGGATTATATTTTTCTTTTTGACATGTTAATGAGACTTAAAAGCTCACTTACATGCATGCTACCGGTGCATGCTTGCATGCAGACATGTTGATGTGATTTAACACCCACTCACATGCATGTGCCACGGTATTTCTGCATGCTTGCATGTGGCTTAGTGCGAAGCCTCTCAACATCTAGATCAGATGGCTATTATGGACTGATTTACTTCATCTAACGGCTACATCAATTTTGATGATGTGGCTCAAGGACAGGATAGAGAATTCCTAGTAGTGGGGGCTAGCTATTACTAGTAGATAAGTCTTTTTAGAGATTCCACTACATACGGAACAAAATGAATGAATCTACACTTAAAATGCATCTATATACATCCGCATGTGGTTCATGGTGAAATCTCTACAAAGACTTATATTTAGGAACGGAGGAAGTACTAGTATAGTACGTACTATAATTTATCAGCGAGATAAATTTGTACAATGCTATGAAGCTTCCAGCTTCTGTTACATGTATCTTGCGTCCAAGGTTGCCCGTTGCAACATTTCATCAAATACAAAGGAGACTAACATGCATGCTATTGCATCTCAATGATTGACAGATCATAGCAAATATGTACTCCCTCCGTTCCAAAATAAGTGTCTCAACTTTGTGCAAACTTTAGTACAAAGTTGTACTACTACTAAAGTTGACACTTATTTTGGAACAGAGGCAACTAAAGAAAAAAAGATCCATGCAGTCCCTAGCCCTTGAACCATGAACCCTTACCAGGCTTCAATTTGCTGGCAACGTTCGAGCTTCCTAATAAATGAAGTTTGCAACCTTTTGACCATCGGATCATTTTGTGCAGTTTCACCAAAATCGAGATGAGCATCCCTGTGGCAAAGAAATTGAAGAAGCGTGATTAGAATAAGATTACTGGGACTAGTTGATGAGACATAAAATCATCACAAATACAGTACGTAGAAGCCAGTAGAGGTATGTGCAGGGCAAAGAAGTAGAGAAATATCCACAGGGAGTGATGTGGGCAGCTGGAGCAGTGGTGCAAGCCGGCTGTAAAGGGAGTTGTACCTGAGGGACGTAGCTCAACCTTGAGGAGGGCGGCGGGAGGCGGCAACTACCCACGTCGCGGCAGTGCGCAAGGGACGAAGGCAACCTCACCGGCTTTGTGAGAGAGAACGGCGGGGACCCCTTATCGGGACGTGCCGACAGTGGGTTTTCGCCGTCGGCGACGGCCACCGCATCTACACTAAGCATCCATCCCTTCCCCAAGCGGACGTGATCCGCCGGGATGCTAGAGATGTGGCCACAGTCGTTTTGTGCGAGAGAATGTGAAGAGAGCAACCCCAGCAAGCAACCGTGTAGGCTGGCCCGTCTTGACTATGTATATAGTGGAGCGGTTTCCTTTTCTCTCCATATGAACCTATCATATTGCGTACGTGCCACTGAAAAAAAAACTTTATTTATAAATGACGCGGCACCTACTACTCGTTCTCCTATAACCTTGCGCTTGGCATCTCCAAAATATTAACCTTGCGATTGGCTCTTCGCCTCTTCGGGAAGTCGAGCAATAATGGTAGTGCAGTATATATCGTTCTGGCTATATGAGACCGAATGAATTGCTGCACATCCACCACGTGGGCGAGGGTCGAGGGGCGAGGGAGAGTGCTACATACGGAGCAAAATGAGTGAATCTACACTCTAAAATACGTCTATATACATCACTGTTTGGAGTATGTACTAGTAGTTCATATTGAAATCTACTAAAGGACATATATATTCCAAACAATATGATATAATCTCTATAACCAAGGTAGTAGGGACGAGGAGTAAATAGAGGGAGTAGTAAATTTTTCTCCTCGTCCTGCGAGCCACCGCGCGCATGGGCGAGGGAGCGGGCATAAGGCGGAGCAAGCTTCACCTCATCCTGCGAGCCACCGCGCCCGTGGGCAGGGGAGACGGCGTACTAAGCAAGCTTCTCCTCGTTCTACGAGTTGACGGGACACATCAAAAGTACTCCAGTGTATAGAGCCTTGCCTCTAAGGTAGGCCCCACATGGTTTGCCTCTTTTTTTAACATAACACGTCCAGTCGCAATTTGTTTGTTCACCCGTGGTAGACGATCCTCCCTCCACCAAGTGGACAACCAGTACACGTGCCAAATTACCACGTGGGCTGCCTTTTTCGTACAGAAATGAGCTCCACCGTGTACCCGCGCGGGTGTGGTTGGGAAAGAGACGGGAGTACGTGCGCCGTGCATGCACCTCTTCTCTTCATGCACGTCCCCCACCTACGTGGGTGTGTGTGAGAGATACAAACCGCGTTCGTGAGTGTTTTTTGTTTTGGGGTGGGGGTTTATTTCGTGAATTATTTGTGGGAATATGTGTCAATGACATCTCAAACAAAATTTTGCATGCAATGTGTGTGAAATGGAGGCCTATCCATATCATACATAGAGGGTCTGGCAATCCACGAGAAGAGAGGGAGCAGTCATAGCTATCGATAGAGTCGAAGAGAGGATCAAGTGGGTGGGTGCGAGATCGATGAAGAGAGCCATCGAAATTGTGTGTGTGTGCAAGTCAAAGATATAGGGAGACTGGCCTACCAGAACGTTAGAGGGCACATGTAAAGTTTGTGTGTGGCAGGGAGACATGACTAGAGCGCTCGATGTATCGGTGTGTGTGTGGGGGGGAGGGGGTGGGGGAGGGGTAGGCAGAGGCCTAACTATAGAGGTAGAACGACTCGTATATGTGTTGAGAAGGAGAGACCCAGCTATGTCTTGAGGGAGATCGGTCGACATCCATACATAACTGAAGGACGGGAAATATGATGGGACAGAGAGAGAGAAAGGAGAGAGAGAGGGAGGGAGAGGGGTAGAGTGCTGGATGGGTGATGGAGTTGCTTCTCGAAGATGCTGGGAGAGGCCTACTAGATAAACTGAGGGTGGAACTGCAATGTTATCAATGAGTGGGGATGTGTTTCTGTGTGTGCCTATGCGTGATAGATCTGTCGGGACGCATCCATGGATGATGAAGGGGAACCATGTGTTTGGTAAGAAAACCTAACTAGATCGGTAGATCAATTGTTGTTTGTCGGAGGAAGGGAGAGACACAACTAATGAGGTAGATCGATTGACGTGTGGGTAAAAACGAGTTATAAGGACCTAGATAGCTATATGTATAGCGAGAGATCGGTCGGTGTACGTCCATTTGTTAGAGGCAAATAAGGCCCAGCGAGACGGATAGACAGAGAGAATGGAGCTAGGAGGTGGTGCGAGAGGCCCAACTACTAGCTAGATAGGGGGAGGAGTGTGCGGTTGTGAGATCGATGAAAAGAGGGGCGAGAGTTTACACGTGTGTCTGACCGTATGAGAGACACGAGGCAAGGACACATACAGGAGGAGATTGAAGGTGTGTGTGTATGTTGTAGGCAGGCATCGCTGGAGAGGTTTATCGGTCGGTGTGTGTCGGAAAGGAGTTGTGGAGACTCTGGGAGAACGACCTAAAGAAAAAAATGAATGTACCCGGTGGATAGAATGCCGAGGGAGGGGGAGGGCGAGGAGGCCGTGTGCATGCACGAGAGAAAGTTAGTGGTAGCTACAAAGGTTAGAGGATTGTGTGGGTGTAAGAGACTAACAAAGATCATAATTTGATATGAAAGCGGATTCATATATTTGAATAGGACATCATAGTGTTTTAAACATTGCATGCATCAATATAGCGGCGATACACGTGTTGTGCACATGTTATACCATAATGTGATAATGCATGGCGTTTGCAACTCACAGCTAAATGCCGAACAATCTAAACCATACTATACATCAAACAATCTCACATTTTATTTGAATTTGTGATAATGTGTGGCGTTTGCAGCTTAATTACAACTAAATATTGAACAATCTAAACAATACTATATATCGAACATTCTCACATTTTATTTGAATTTGAGGTAATGTGTGGTGTTTGCAACTCACATCTAAATACTTGTAGGCGTAGGGGGCGGGGCACCATACATAATGTGATAAACACATTATACATATGAGAAATGGTTTAGATTATGAAGATCTAGCTAGAGCTAGAAATGTAATGTGATTTGAAATCAAAATAAAGTGGATTCAAAAAATCTAGTTCGAGTTCATATAGTACACATAGTTCATATGTAACTCGAGACTAATCATGTGGTGTGTTGTGAAGATAATACACAAACGATGGTTTAACTTGACAATAATGATGATTGTAGATCTTACTAAAACAGACAAATGAATTCAAATGCTTTGACTTCACAACAATCATTACTGTAGATCTTATTCAAATAGAGAAACAAATTCAAATTTAGTTCATATTGAAGCGGTAGTATATACATTTGGAATGCACTAAAACGTTCAGTTGAGTAGTAGGTTGCATGCATTATACACGTAGCGAAATATTTTAATTGAACATAACATGAATTCAAAGTTTTGAATGACATTTGTAGTGCCAATTGATTTGGTACAGTACACGTTAGGCTTGTCCGGAAATTTCAACCCGCGCCTTGTTAGCCCGAAATATTTAAGATATATCTTTGTCTCTTTGTGCTCCGACAACTCCCTCCATCTCAACCCGCGCCTTGCTATTCCGAAATTACAACGCGCGCGAAAACTCCCACCTCCTGCGAAATCCCGACATGCAAAATGCCCGTGGTACCCCTGAACCGAAAGAACCGCCTCAAATCGGTGGGGGTACTTTCGTAACTTACCCCACATTTCGGACAAGTGCGTCTCTAAGCCATGGTTCCCCACTGCCATCCCATCTGCCCACCCATTCGTACATCGAGGCCGCGAAATCCCGCGATGAAACCCCATACCCTGCTCCGTCCGCCACCCAGCCGGAGCCTCTTCCCCGACGACGTCGTCCACGGCAACACCTCGACGTCCCTCATCCACCGTACCGGATGAGGGTCCGTCGTTCATCTCATCGTCCCGCCGGTTCAGCCACCCCGTCCTCCACCTCCAAGGAGATGCCCCGATGTTCCCCTCGTCTTTCGCGCCACCTCCATTCCCACACCGCCATCTTCACCTACACCACCGGAAGAGCATCATCATCACCGTTTCCTCGGATGAAGCTGCTGCCTAATCCACGCCACCAAAGAGGTTGTACACTAATCGCCGCATTTTCTTCTTGATTTGATCTCACGGTGCTGCCGGCGCTCGGTCCCGAGCCGACACGGCGCGGCTCCATCCACGGCGGCGTCGCCAGCCACTTCCTCCAGGGCGTCGCTCCCTCGGCGGCGACGTCCACATCAGTAGGAGCTGCTGCTGCTTTAGCTCTCGCTCGCGCTGCTGCTCTGCTCTTGCTCTCGGTCCCCTGCCTGGTCTGCTCTTGCTCGCGCTGCTGCTCTCGCTCTTGCTCTTGCTTGCAATGCTGCTCCGATTTGGCTACACTTCAGTCGACTGAATCGACTTTTG
>NC_057796.1:277240047-277274897 GCF_018294505.1 Triticum aestivum | reverse complement strand
CGGGGTGAAGGAAGAACCAGCCGCAGTGGGGAGGGGGGGCTCGCCGGAGAGGTACTGCACTATCTATCTTAGGGTTCAGGATGGGGGCGGTGGTCGCCGGCGGTGGCGGGCGTTGGCGGGGCGGTGGCGCGGGGATCGCCGGAGAAAAAGCTCGGCACGGGAGGTCCTAGAGGGATGGCCGGGGCGGCGGCGGACCGGCAGTGGGGAGTGTTTTCGGGACGGGCGGGGCGGCGCACCGCCGGCCGCGGGCGGCGGGGGGCTGCTGTTTGGCCGGTGGTGGCTGGCGGCTCAGGGGGGTGGAGGTTGAAGATGAACCGCAGGCCCTTGATTTCGTATCCAACGGCCGCAAAATCGACTGACCAGAGATGAAAAAGTCAGTCGACTGACGTGTAGCCTCACCTTGCTAGTGCGTTCAGTTTCGACAGCAAAATTCAGTTTCGACAGCAAAATTCAGTTTCGACAGATAAGTTCAGTTTCGACACTTAAGTTCAGTTTCGACAGTTAAGTTCAGTTTCGACAGTTAAGTTCAGAGATGAGCGACTGATGTATTTTACATCTAGCACTTTGTGGTTATGTATTTTACGTCATGTATTGGAGATGCTATTAGAATTCCACTCAGGTTAACGTTGTTCGTTGTCTCTCTTGTCCTGCTTCAGCCTCGGCGTCGTACAACTCACCGGAGCTGCTCCAACGACGAAACCCTCCATCACAGCGGAGCAGTACCTCGGGCTCCATCTCCAGACGCCTAAGATCTTCTTCCCCTCCTCCGACAGCAAAGTCAGCCGGAGCATCCTCACCGGCCAACCCAATCACGTTGAGATCGACATGGCTTCGCCAAAGAGGTTGTACACTTGTTGCATCTCTTTTTTACTCTACATGTTATATATATTGTCCACTGAGCACACGGATTTGTTCCTTTAGTGTCTCCTTGCAAGAAAAAACGTAGGAATTTTAATTTTCACATGTCCTCCTTTTCAAATTCCTATTCATGAAGCACAAGACTAAGAGATAGTAGCATAATAGCATTATAACCGTACATTTTCTTGTGGTTTGACTTAATCTCACCATGCTTCTTTGCATCCTGTGATCTTCCAATTGTTGTGAATCAAACACCCATATTGGCAGAAATCCTGTGTTTTTAAATTCTCTGTTTTGCACGGGCATTCCTATCCTATTCATGTCTATTTCCTATCCCTGCATTGTTGGAATCCTCCAATTCAAACAAGCCCTTACAGAATTACTTCTCTTACAGATAGTTGTCAAAGAAAACCTTGCGTGGTTTGTACCGCTCCTGTTGCGCCGTCGTCCACCACAGCTCAGCTACTCCAACGACAGAAGGGTCCAGCACAGCAGGGATCCGGCCTCCAGACTGTCTTTCGCCGCCTCAGATCTTCTTCCCCGCCGCTGGCAGCCATGAAAACTGCATTACCATCATCAACCGAGCAGATGACCTCGAGGACTACACGGGTCCGCAAGAGAGGTCGCACTCTTTCGTGTCTGCTTACGTTATGCATCACTTAATATTACATGCTACTTTATCGTCCTGTTCACCGATTAGACTCTGAGTCAGCTCCAAACTAATGGTCAAACTTGAGTTTTTAAATGGTTGTGGGGTACATATTGGGGCCGCTATCAATAGTATCTATCTACTATCTGGTTAATCTCCGGTGTCTACTATGAGTTTCATGTTGGGTGGGAAACAAACAGTAAAGAAGCCATTATCTGTATTTTTTAACTGAAGCCATTATCTGCCAGCTATTATTGGTTTTGGGTCTATCCACAGGTTGCTACCATCACTCTGGATATCTGCATGCACTCCTTACATAATCTCACTATGTTTTATTCCTATGCATGACAGTTATTGTAAACAATGGAACTCAACATGTAGAGCAAAAGAGACGAGCCTTGCGTGGCAATAAAATTTCATGCGGACGTCGCTCCATGGTAGGCGCAAAGGCAGCCCCGCCTCCACGCATTTCGGATTGCAATCGAGAGGAAGATATCTGTTCTGAGGGGGATTCAGAAGGAGAAGACAACTCCTATTTACCCCCTGAGGTCTTCGCTCTAACTTGGCATGCTGATGTTGGTTATATCATGCATATGGTGTCTTGCATTGCTTACTTTATACATCAAATATGTCATCTGCTTAGTTTAGACATCCTTTGTGCGAATGCCATCTGTTTAGTTTATTCATCGTTTATGTGAATGATGCAACGCCATCTTGTTTAGCCAGGCATCATATATGTGAATTTTGCAATGCCATCCTGCTTAGCCAGTCATCTTATATGTAAATTATATCAGGCCATCCTTTTTTTTGTTACATATTACATTTGTCAACAATGTTAGTACATTCAACTGCTCTTCGTGTGCATCAGCCATTTGACACGGTGATGGCAAATTCTGGAGTGAAAACAAGGTCTTCAGAGCAGACTATGCTATCTGACGAAGCGCATATCTCGCTGGTTACAGATAGCTCCTCAGAGGAGGATTCAGAGACAGATGACCAGTCCTATTCCCCCCCCGAGGTGTATGCTCTAACTTGGCAAGGTTTGTTGCTCATATCGTGCGTATGGTGTCTCGCATTGCTATGTCATTTGATTAGTTTAGACATGCTTTGTGTGAATGCCACCTGTTCAGTGTCTAATTACCATATATGTGAATTATGCATTGCCATCTTGTTGCAAGACATTATATATGTGAATTATACAATGCTATCTTATTGCAAAGGCATTATATATGTGAATTATGCAATGCCATGCTGTTTAGCCAATCATCTTGTATGTGAATTATATCATGCTATCATTTTTTTGTATTACGTGTTCCATTTGTCGACAACGTTTGTATATTCAACTACTCTTCCTGTGCATCAGCCATTTGAAGCGGTGATGCAAGTATGTGGAGTGAAAACAAGGTATTCAAAGTAGACAATGCTACCTGCTGAAGCAGACATCTTGCTGGTTACAGAGAGCTCCTCAGAGGAGGATTCAGAGACTGATGACCAGTCCTATTTCCCCCCTGAGGTCTATGCTCAAACTTGGCAGGGTTATATTACCCATGTCATGCATGTTGTCTTGCATTGCTTAGTTTTTACATCATATATGGATTGCCATCTGCTTACTTGCTTACTATATAAATCATATATTTGATATCATGCCATCATGTTTACATAGTACATACACATCATCTATCTGAATTATGGCATGGCAACCCATTTAATAAAGACATCATATAGTTATATCATCTCATCCTGTTTAGTGTTTACAGTCATCATATTTACAATTATGGCATTCTATCCGTGAATGTATGTGAATTATGACATGCCAACCTATTTAATAAACACATTATATAGTTATGTCATGTCATCCTGTTTACATAGTCTCATATTTTGAACTATGTCTTTCCATATTTTTTAGTTAGCCATCATAATGTGAAATTGTGTCATGCTATCCTGTTTAGTTAGCCATCATATATGTGAAATTGTGTCATGCTATCCTGTTTGGTTAGACAACATAAATATGAATTATTTCATGCCCTCTTTTATTCCCCACTATCCATTGCACCTATCTATCATACAATGTCTATACTTTCAATTACTTTTCTTGTTTATCAGCCATTTGAATTGGAGAGCGTGATGGCAGTATCTAAGGGAGTAACAACACGGTCTTCAGAAAAGATAGTGCTACCAGTTGATGTAGATAGAACCACGGTTGTACTTGCCCAAGGACCAGATCCACCACACATAACCCAGACTCTCGCAGATTGTACCCCTACCCAGTTGGACAGAGAACCAGCTACACCCCTTCTAACCCCAACCCCGGCAGATAGTAACCCAGTTCCAGTTGACACAGCACCGTCTCCACCACAGAGCACCCAAACACGAGCAGTTAGTAAGGGAACTGCAGTGCCCAAAGCACGAGGACCACCACTCCGAATCCCAACACAACGCTTACAGGAGAAGAAGATTTGTTCTCGGGTCAGGTTCTGTAGCTATGGTTCATACTGCTTTGCTCTTGCATTACTGTATTTACTCATACCAACTATTTTCAAATTTGAAGGATGGAATTGAAACTCCAATGGCGCAACAGGTATGTTTTAAACATGTTTCTTTAACTGGCTTGCTGTTGTAACCTGCTCTATGTTGATTTCAGGTTCAATTGAATAAACAGTTATGTTCTCATGTCATGCACATTACAAGTGTTGTTATTGCTCTATAGTTACCCACACTTATATTCTGTCTATTCTGCTTTGTCTTGAACAAATATTAGTTGAACTGTGTCTCTATCTTGATTTGGCAACAAAAACTAGAATGATATAAACCATAAAGTGACCATGGTACATAGATATATGTTTGTTTCATGTTGTTATCCTGTCCACTTTACTACTGAACTCATTTACCAAAATGAGTTTCATATACAACATGGTAAACATGTGATGTGTCTGCTTGTTTCTCTTTTAGAATGCGGACAAAATATTGGAGAACAGTACCGCGTTATCCAATGGTAAAGGAAGTAATGCAGATAAGGTTCAAGATAGTGAGACATCCCTGCTGGTCTCCAAGAAAGCTGATAAAAACTATCTTGACGACAGTGAGGGAACCCAAAAGTCATGTCTTGATGTAGTGTTCGAGTTACTGGCCACTACTGCTGGCACAAGCTCTTCGAACTGCCTGCTTGAATCAGTTCGTCTTCTTGAGTCTCAACTTCAAGTTGAAAGACATCAATCAGATGTGCTGCGACAGGAAGCTGAAGGACTGAGGAAGTCCCTGCAGAATTCAGATGCATATTTTCTGGTGCAACAGCAAGCGCTGGAGGATTTAAGCACCAAACAAGAGAAAGTTAATAAGCTTGCTAAGCATCTTGCCAGCATTATGGGTACCCAGGATATTGTTTCTTGAGATCTTCTGAAGTGGTTTTAGTTCTGGATTTGTTTTGCTGCGGCGTTTATTTGCGCTGGTCGCCAACTTTGACAACCAGTGTATATGATATGCTACTTTGTTCCCTATATTTGCGCTGGTGGCGAACTTTGATGCCCAGTGGATGTAATATGTGTAATAGCCGTGATAGCCTAGCGTTAGTTGCTTCCTTATTTATTTCCTTGTTGTCTTGTTTATATGTTTGCTTGTAGTCATTGCAGTTCTTTTTCCGCGGTTAGCTAGTGGCTGCAATAACCTATTTTTTAAAACTAGGCCACAATAACCATGGGCTAATATTTACTGCAGTGACACTGGGCCTCCTACTGGCTGTAGAAACAGTGGGCCTTCTACGGGCCGTAGAAACAATGGGCCTTCTACGGGCCGTAGAAACAATGGGCCTTCTGCGGGCCGTATCATCAATGGGCCTTATACGGGCCGTATGATCGATTGGCCAAACATGGGCCAAACAGACCGCATTATGGCCGTAAACGGGCTAGAGTTGGAATCGTTCGTTCATGGGCCGACCATAACGGGCCATCGTTAACAGGCCGTATTTGGTGATGCTATGAAAATGGCCCAACAGACTAACGGTCCACAAACGGACCGACTATAACGACGGGCTGAATTTGGCCCACAAGCAGAAAATGACAGTAACGGGCCGTAAGTAACCGAATGCTGCAAATGAGCCCAAGAATAAATGGGCCCTCAGAAGGCCGAAAGTTAACTTGGGCTGGAAACGGCCCAACGGAATAACGGGCCGTTAATGGGTATAAAGTGATACACTGTTCATTACGGGCCAGTTTCACCACGGGCCGTTAATGGGTGTAAAGTAATACACTGTTCATTACGGACCAGTTTCAGCACGGGCCGCTAATGGGCCAAGATTTACAAGGGGCCTCATATGGGCCGAAAGACGTCATGGGCTATACGTGGGCTAGAAGTGAAAACGGGCTGGAATCATATTGGGTGGCCCAGATGACGCTACTGGGCCTAATTCGGATAGGGCGTAACGGGCCTTGGGTTAGCGGGCTGTAAGTGGTCTATATGCGAACAAGCCGTTAACAGGCTTTCCATGGGCCGGCCTGCCAGCTTTTGACCAAGTCAAACGGGCCGGCCTTTTCACAGGAATGGGCCACTGTTGGGCCGTGCGATGTGTCGACGTATCATAGGCGCCTTCTGTCCAGTGAGTGGATGACATCTGTCCCAACGATGAGCCGACACGTGTTTCCTCTAGCCAATGATGATTTTACACGTGGAAAATCCCCATTGGTCGGGGCTGTTAACGGGTTATCGGATCCAAAACCTGACCCGATAGCTTAACGGCGTTCCGTTACGGTGGATGCCACGTGTCGGTCACCCTTGACGAAAGCACTTCTGTGACGCGTGATTTATCGTCATGGAAGTGGACACTTCCGTGATGATAATTTTGGTAATGTCATGGAACACTTCTACGACAGCACAGGTATGACTATCTTGATTCTGTCATAAATTTTTCATGGATGTACATGCATGACAAAAAACGCGACCTACTGTGACAAACACGTATCATCACGGAAGTGTATTTTTTTTGTAGTGTTCCAAACCCACTTTCAATATTATTTCAAACACTATTGTCAATCGCATATTCATCATGGGGCTTAAATAGATTTTCAAAGATCATAAGAATCACCCCAATCATGATCATCGCAACAAATAGTAGTCATAGCAAAACTAGCATCCCCAAGCTTAGGGTTTTGAATATCATTAACACAATTGAAATTAATAGAATTTATAATAATGTCATTGAAATCATGCTTTTCATTCAAGGAGCTATCATGAATCACTTCATAAGTTTCTTCTTTCAAGACTTCATCACAATTTTCAGATTCACGAATTTCAAGCAAAACCTCATAAAGATAATCTAGTGCACAAAACTCACTAGCAATTGGTTCATCATAATTGGATCTTTTAAGTAGATTAGCAAGAGGATGAGGATCCATAACAGTAGATTTTAACAAGCAAAGATGCACGCAAATAGAAGGCGCATGATAACACGAGCAAACAGAAGGACGAACGGAAGAGGGGCAAAGAAAAGGCAAAGGTTTTCGAAAATTGTTTTAGAAGTGGGGGAGAGGAAAACGAGAGGCGAATGGCAAATAATGTAATGTGAGGGAGAAGAGTTTATGATGGGTACTTGGTATGTCTTGACTTGGCGTAGATCTCCCCGGCAACGGCGCCAGAAATCCTTCTTGCTACCTCTTGAGCATGCGTTGGTTTTCCCTTGAAGAGGAAAGGGTGATGCAACAAAGTAGCGTAAGTATTTCCCTCAGTCTTTGAGAACCAAGGTATCAATCCAGTAGGATACTACACACAAAGCACCTAGTACCTGCACAAACAATCAAGAACCTTGCAACCAATGCGATAAAGGGGTTGTCAATCCCTTCACGGCCACTTGCAAAAGTGAGACCTGGTAAAGATAATAAGATAAATATTTTTGTTGTATAGATTGGAAAGTAAAGATTGCAAAATAAAATAGATAGTAAACTAGAATTGTAGATCCGAAACTTATATGATATAAACTAGACCCGGGGGCCATAGGTTTCACTAGTGGCTTCTCTCATGATAGCATCTATTACGGTGGGTGAACAAATTACTGCCGAGCAATTGATAGAAAAGCGCATAGTATGAGAATATCTAGGCATGATCATGAATATAGGCATCACGTCCGTGTCAAGTAGACCGAAGCGATTCTGCATCTACTAGTATTACTCCACACATCGACCGCTATCCAGCATGCATCTAGAGTATTAAGTTCATAAGAACAGAGTAACGCATTAGGCAAGATGACATGATGTAGAGGGATAAACTCAAGCAATATGATATAAACCCCATCTTTTTATCCTCGATGGCAACAATACAATACGTGCCTTGTTGCCCCTACTGTCACTGGGAAAGGACACCACAAGATTGAACCCAAAGCTAAGCACTTCTCCAATTGCAAGAAAGATCAATCTAGTAGGCCAAACTAAACCGATAATTCAAAGAGACTTGCAAAGATATCAAATCATGCATATAAGAATTCAGAGAAGAACCAAATATTGTTCATAGATAATCTTGGTCATAAATCCACAATTCATCGGATCTCGGCAAACACACCGCAAAAGAATATTACATTGAATAGATCTCCAAGAACATTGAGGAGAACTTTGTATTGAGAACCAAAGAGAGAGAAGAAAGCCATCTAGCTAATAACTATGGACCCAAAGGTCTGACGTAAACTACTCGCGCATCATCGGAGAGGCTATGGGGTTGATGTAGAAGCCCTCCGTGATCGAATCCCCCTCCGGCAGATCGCCGGAAAAGGCCCCAAGATGGGATCTCACGGGTACAGAAGGTTGCGGCGGAGGAAAAGTGGTTTTGTGGCTCTCCTGGATGTTTTTACGGTATAAGAGTATATATAGGCGAAAGAAGTACATCATTGGAGCTACGAGGGGCCCACGAGGGTGGGGGCACGCCTACCCCCCTGGGCGCACCCTCCTACCTCGTGGCCGCCTCGTTGCGTCTCTGACTTCCACTCCAAGTCTCCTGGATTGCGTTTGTTCCAAGAAAGATCCTCGCGAAGGTTTCGTTCCGTTTGGATTCTGTTTGATATTCCTTTTCTGCGAAACACTAAAATAGGCAAAAAACAACAACTGGCACTGGGCCTCCGATTAATAGGTTAGTCCCAAAAATAATATAAAAGAGCATATTAAAGCCTATTAAACATCCAAAATAGATAATATAATAGCATGGAACAATCAAAAATTATAGATACGTTGGAGACGTATCAGCGTCGTGGACCGATAAAGGTCTAGACTGGGGATCATCCGACGAGGTGCTGAAGCTGCAGAAGCGCCTCAAAAGTATCATAGAGAAGGACACCAGCCTTACCGACGTGATCCAGGTGATGCTCATCCGCCGCTCCCTTCCCTGCCAACGCCAGCCTCTCCGCATGTGGGAGTTCAATCCGGAAGGGCCGCGGACCCTTCAAAGATTCTTCGGCACGACGCACGAAGCCATCTGGAAGCTTCTCTTCAAGACTCAAAAGTCGTGGCCACAGACGTCCGAGGACATCAGCCTCGACTACAATCATCTAGCTTCCCCGGTAAGTACTATATTTTCGAACATAACTTAGTTCATTAATCAAAAAAGGGTTGCACTGAGAATTCCATCCTTCAAACAAGGCTGGACAAAGAAGGCGGAGCGAATCAGGTGTCCGACTCCACTCCCCGGAAACCCAGCTGACCCTCTGTTAATGAGGATGCTGGTCCCGGCGCCCTATCAGGCGCTGGAGAAAAAGGCCAAGAAGAAGAGCAAGGAGGCCAAAGGTGGCCTCCGCCGAAAAGGTACTTTGGACGCAGTGTCCGGAGAGACCGAAACTCACTCCTCCCACGAGGAAGATGAAGATGAAGAGGAGGAGGAGGAGGAGGAGGCAGAAAGCAATCCGTCCCCAAAGGGGAGGAAAAAGAAGAGGGCAGCCTCCGAAGACCCAGAGGCGGGGGCATCCAAAAGGGAAAAAATATCCCTCCCCGACGGCTCGGATTCGGACGCCGAAGCCATTCCCGAGTGGCGCCCTAGGTTGAAGCCCCTCGCCGCATTGTAAGTATCCGAGGATGCCTTTACGAACACTACTGTAGGATGCTGCTAACGCGACACTACGATCAGAGACCCTTCGACAAAACTGTGTGCGATGCAATAATCGCAAACGGTGGTGTAAAAGAACCGTCAAAAAAGGTGCAAAACATTTGCGATTGCGATTGCCTGTGCGATCCAGGTCATACGTTCAGTCCAATGAACAGTTTGCGATGAGGTGGAATAGAAGAAACGGGCAGCCTGATGAAGGCGTGTGTGATATAGAGCATACGGTTCACTCGGATGAACTGTTTGTGATTAGGCAACACAAAAGAAACGGTCAGCCAGATCAAGGTGTGTGTGATTGAGGGCAAAGATATCAAAAAACAGACAAGCCATGAAAACATCATGCTAGGTATCTTACGATCATGCAAAGCAATATGACAATAAATGCTCAAGTCATGTATATGATGATGATGGAAGTTGCATGGCAATATATCTCGGAATGGCTATGGAAATGCCATGATAGGTAGGTATGGTGGCTGTTTTGAGGAAGATATAAGGAGGCTTATGTGTGACAGAGCATATCATATCACGGGGTTTGGATGCACCGGCGAAGTTTGCACCAACTCTCGAGGCGAGAAAGGGCAATGCACGGTACCGAAGAGGCTATCAATGATGGAAGGCTGAGAGTGCGTATAATCCATGGACTCAACATTAGTCATAAAGAACTCACATACTTATTGCAAAAATCTATTAGTCATCAAAACAAAGTACTACGTGCATGCTCCTAGGGGGATAGATTGGTAGGAAAAGACCATCGCTCGTCCCCGACCGCCAGTCATAAGGAAGACAATCAATAAATACCTCATGCTCCAACTTCGTTACATAACGGTTCACCATACGTGCATGCTACGGGAATCACAAACTTCAACACAAGTATTTCTACAATTCACAACTAACCACTAGCATGACTCTAATATCACCATCTTTATATCGCAAAACTATTGCAAGGAATCAAACATATCATATTCAGTGATCTACAAGTTTATGTAGGATTTTATGACTAACCATGTGAATGACCAATTCCTGTCATCTCTCTAAATACATATAAGTGAAGCAAGAGAGTTTAATTATTTCTAAAAAAGATATGCCCATGCTCTAACAAATATAAGTGAAGCAAAAGAGCATTCTACAAATGGCGGTTTTCTATGTGAAGAGAAACAGGCAATCCAAACTGCAAATGATATAAGTGAAGCACATGAAGCATTCTATAAAGCCATACTCAAAAGATATAAGTGAAGTGCAAAGAGAATTCTATAAATCAACCATGGACTATCTCATACCAGCATGGTGCATCAAAGAAAAGTGAAAACTAAATGCAAAAGATGCTCCAAGATTTGCACATATCGCATGAACGAAACGAATCCGAAAACATACATATATTTGTTGAAGAAAGATGGGATGCCTTCCGGGGCATCCCCAAGCTTAGACGCTTGAGTCTCCTTGAATATTTACTTGGGTGCCTTGGGCATCCCCAAGCTTGAGCTCTTGCCTCTCCTCCTTCTCCTCACATCGAGACCTCCTCGATCTTTGAACACTTCATCCACACAAAACTCAACAGAAAACTCGGTAAGATCCGTTAGTATAATAAAGCAAATCACTACTCTAAGTACTGTTGCAAACCAATTCATATTTTGTTTTTGCATTGTAGCTACTGTAATATAACTTTTCCATGGCTTAATCCACTGATAGGAACCGATAGTTTCATCAAAACAAGCAAACTATGCATCAAAAACAGAATCTGTCTTAAACAGGACACTCTGTAGTAATCTGAACATTCACCATACCTCTGTACTCCAAATATTCTGCCAAAATTAGTAAAAAATAAACAATTTGTATATAAAGACAGTGCAAAAAGCTTCAGAACCATTTGACGTTCCAGTAAAAAATGTAAAATCGCGCACTACAGACAAAGTTTCTGTCCTGCACCGCACAAACCAACAAGTAGTCTAAAACATCCTAAAGGCAAACCTCGGCACATTATTTTTATTTCTAAACATTATAAAAGCACACAACAGAAATAAATGACTCTCTAAAACTTCCGGGTTGTCTCCCTGGCAGCGCTTTCTTTAAAGCCATTAAGCTAGGCATATAGTGCTCAAGTAATGAATCCACCCGGATCTCAAGGTATATCAAAGCCAATTTTAATTAACAATGATTTGTAATTTAGTAGTGAGCACAAAGCTACATATATCATGTAATGACGAAGTCTAACTCTCTTCCTATGCATCGGCATGTCATAGAAGAACAATTCATGCACACATAGTAAAGGCCAATACATAGCATAAGCAGTTTCTTGCAATTTTATCGTGTGGGAAACATAGAGAGGTGGAGATATAGTTCCTCTCTCATAATAATTGCAAGTAGGAGCAGCAAGCACATGCATATTATATCTATCAAAATCATCATCTGTAATAGTAAAACGCAACCCATCAATATAATCCTTAATAAGGGCAAACTTCTCCGATATAGTGTAGTCGGGAGAATTCAAAAACATAATAGGACTATCATGTGTGGGTGCAATAGCAACAATTTCATGTCTAACATAAGGAACTATAGCAAGTTCATCTCCATAAGCATAATTCATATTGGCATCTTGGCCACAAGAATAGCAAGCATCATCAAAAAGGGATATCTCAAAAGAATCAACGGGATCATAACAACCATCATGGCATTCATCCTTCGGTAAGCACGAAGGGAAATTAAACAATATATGAGTTGAAGAGATACTCTCATTAGAAGGTCGGCAAGGGTGATCAATCCGATCTTCCTCCTTTTGTTCTTCGCTCTCCTCATCATCTTTTTCATCCAATGAGCTCACAGTTTCATCAATTTCTTCTTCCATAGACTCCTGCAAAATATTAGTCTCTTCTTGGACAGCGGAGGAGTCCTCAATATATGGTTTAACATAGGCATTAGAAGCATAATTATCATAACAATATTTAAGTATGCAAAAAAATTCAGATTTGTAAAGAGTAGCATCATACTTTCCAATCAAAGAAGCAATTTCATAAGCACCCTTAAAAGCAACAAATTCTTCAATTTGTTGAACATCGTAGTAATTATAAACACCCTTAGCATACGAAGATACGATTCCATTATCACTAAACTCACATTGGTAGGGAAGGTGTTTCTTAGGGTTTTCAGAACAACAAGTAAAATCATATATTTCACATAAATTCCAAGCATAGCATTGCAAACGATGAATTTGATCCAGTAAAAGTTCCCCTTTTTGAGAGAAGCGGTGTCGCACATGACAAGCATGCTCATCTAAAGATTTGCCCTCAACTAAGCTAGTTAGGGTTTCAGCACGAGCATAAAGGGATCGAAGATGATCCAAGTAAAAAGCTTCAGGAGTGTGATAGATTTTGAGTGGTTCTTCAACCATTGGTGTAGTAGGTACAACTAATTTTTTTGGTATTTTGCGTTTCCTACCCATAACTAAAGATGGAAAACAAGAGCACAAAATAAAAACTACTTAGTGATAAAGCAAACAAGGACACACGAGAATATTCACCCAACGCTATGACTCCCCGGCAACGGCGCCAGAAAAAGGTCTTGATAACCCACAAGTATAGGGGATCAATTGTAGCCTCTTTCGATAAGTAAGAGTGTCGAACCCAATGAGGAGCTAAAGGTAGAACAAATATTCCCTAAAGTTCTATCGACCACCGATAGAACTCTACGCACGCTTGACGTTCGCTTTACCTAGAACAAGTATGAAACTAGAAGTACTTTGTAGGTGTTGTGGGATAGGTTTGCAAGAATATAAAGAGCACGTAAATAAAAACTAGGGGCTGTTTAGGTAAAGAAGCAATAAAGTTAGTATAGCGAGTGTGGAAAAGTGGTGGTAGGAGTTGCGAAATTGTCCCTAAGCAACTGACTACTTTACTAGATCGATAGCAAGTTTTATGTGGGAGAGGCCACTGCTAGCATGTCATCCCTGACTTGGAATTCTATGCACTTATGATTGGAACTATTAGCAAGCATCCGCAACTACTAACGTTCATTAAGGTAAAATCCAACCATAGCATTAAGATATATTGGTCCCCCTTCAATCCCGTATGCATCAATTTCTATGCTAGGTTGAAGCTTCTGTCACTCTTTCCCTCCGATACATAGTCCTATCAACATACAACTAACCCTATGGTGTGATCCACGCGCGCGCTCATATGATGGGCACCAAAGGAAAGCAACATAACCATAAGCAAATTAAATCTATCATAGCAATTCACCAATCACCGATAGGACAACGAAAATCTACTCAGACATCATAGGATGGCAACACATCATTGGATAATAATATGAAGCATGAAGCACCATGTTCTAGTAGAGGGTACAGTGGGTTGCGGGAGAGTGGACCGCTGTAGATAGATGGGGGAAGGTGATGGAGATGTTGGTGAAGATGATGGAGGTGTTGGTGTAGATCGCGGTGATGATGATGGCCCCGGCGGCGTTCCGGCGCCACCGGAAACGAGGGGGAGAGAGCCCCCCTCCTTCTCCTTCTTCCTTGGCCTTCTCCCTGGGTGGGGGAAGGGTTCTCCCTCTGGTCCTTGGTCTCCATGGCGTGGGAGGGGCGAGAGCCCCTCCGAGATTGGATCTGTCTCTCTGTCTCTCTCTGTTTATGCGCTCTGGCTTCTGCCCTTTCACCGTTTATTTTATAACCAGATATCCGTAACTCCGATTGGGCTGAATTTTGGACACAATCTCTATCCGGATATTAGCTTTCTTGTGGCGAAAGAAGGGCTCAAACAGTCTTACGGGGTGGCCACGAGGGTCCAGGGCGCGCCTGACCCCCTTGGGGCGCCCCCCTGCCTCGTGGCCCCCTCGGGCATCGTCTCGCGTTGATTCTTCTTCCCAAATTTTTATCCTGTTTGGACTCCGTTTGATATGGGTTTTCTGCGAAACGGAAAACATGCAACAAACAGGAACTGGCACTGGGCACTAGACCAATAAGTTAGTCCCAAAAATAGTATAAAAAGTTGCCAAAAGTATGTGAAAGTTGTATAATATTGGCATGGAACAATCAAAAATTATAGATAGGACGGAGACGTATCAGCTAGCTAGAGGTCGAGCGGAGCAAAGGGGTTAGGGGGAGGGGAAAGAGGGGCTCACGGCGATCGAGATGGTGCTGACGGCGAGCTCGGAGAAGAACCGGAGCGGTCGGGGCGGCAAGGGGGATCTCCGGCAGCCGAGGAGGACGGAGATGTTTGGGACGGCGATTCGGGGCTTCCGGCGTTGCTTGGCTCAGTGCAGAAGGCGTAGGCGACAGAGGCGAAGCTCGTGGGCGTGTTGGCGATGTGAGGTGGTGGCACTGGCCGCGGCAGCAGCGAGCAGCGGCTACGACAGTGCTCGGGTGTGCGAGAGAGAGAGCACCAGGGGAGAGGAGAAGGACGAGGGGTGAGGGAGAGAGCCAGAGAGGTGCGTGGCACCATCTAGGTGCGCCTGGGGAGGAGGCGGCAAGCAGGACGTGGCGCGCGTGTGCGCGCCCGGCGTCCTTCTGTCCAGAGGAAGGGGATGACTGGCAGGGCCAGGTGGTGGGCTGGGCCAGCTACAGGGGTTTGGCCAGGTAAGTGGGCTGCCAGGTAAACTCTCTCTCTTTTTATTTTCTTTATGTTTTCATTTACTTGCTCTGTTTTGATTTAGTAAAAAAACTAAATCATTTCATAAAATCCTGGAAATATTTGTGGGCACTTGTAGAATTATTTCCAACAGCCCTCAAATGTTTTCAAGATTATTTGAAAATTTAAAATACTTTATAGAGTTTAAATGTCCAAATTCAAATACTTATGATTTAATTCAAAAATCCAGAGTGTCCTAGAGAAGTGTGCACCATTTTTGGCAGAGGTTCTAGACCAATTCAAAAATGATGAACATTTATGAAGGGCATTTTGGGTTCACCGAAGAGATTTAATTTTGACCCTAGTTGAATTTCATCTGGTGCTAGGGTTGAACATCCCCATTTCAAGTTCAAAAGAATTTAAACATGATGCAACACATGACTAGCTAGCTCAGAGCATACCAGAACTAGGGATGTGACAACTCACCCCCACTAAACAAGAATCTCGTCCCGAGACTCAAGGCGTGAGGTAAGGGGAAAGGGGGTCACCACTATCACCATCTTCTCGATCCAACTGCCTTTCCCGAAGATGTTGATCCATTGCATCCTGTTGGTATTGACATCCTTGCTTTCGAGATCTTCATCCAACTATGACGACAGAAAGAAACTCTATAGAAATCGATCTTCTCAAAGATCGAGCAACTCACGAACAACTCACGGAATGAGACGTTGAAACATCTCTTGAGCTGAGACACAAAACATACATCGAGAGCGATGGAAAATAACAGATGACGAAGGTTCAAGTTGGTAGGCAACAATTCGACCCTGGAGTAAGATGGTGCATGGTTTCAAAGTAGCAAGGAGATAATTTCCATGATTCCATAACGGGACACCTCAGGGGGGGTGACTCATGGAATTATTCCCTTAAGTGGCAAAAAGAATTACTTTTGATATAGAGATCATTGAAACTCTCTATACCAGCCTAAGGAAAAATTACAATTGATCATTTGAAGGAATTCAAAATAATGGCATACTCAGTTTGGAAAGGGAACTAGAGTTATAAGACAACTTGGCAAACGGAAGTCACATTCCAGTTGATACCAAAGATATAACCTAGTGACTGAGTGTGCTTTCAAGAACTTGAGCATTTCCATATTCATCAAGGTCTTACCAACATCCGTGCCGAGGACCCTGGCAACACATCATACTACCATGATGAATAGTGATGGAAGATTGCAGATGCAAAGGAAGTCAACACTTTCTTAGATTTGACCTTAGTGATGCCAAGGAAACGAAATCTAGATGTTCGACCGAGAGACATTTAGCACTCTGCTTCTAATGTTCTCCTTGATGTACCAGCTTAACCCAATACCATTCGGTATCTGGAACATCAAGTAAAGGTCTGACTTTGGGAGCTCAAGGCACCCATAAGGAACAACTTATGTACAAAGTCATACCAACTCCTCATGGAAGAATGGCCAAATTGCTGACTCGAGATACTACGATAAGAGATCTCCCGGATAAGTGTGTTGGCCATGACATCCACTTAACGGTTCGAAAGACCAATATTATAATTCTTAGAAGTGTCCCAACCATCATATCTACCTAAGATTCAGATTTGGTTGGTGTCAGGATATTCTAGACTCAGCATGTCTGAAAGAGAAAGGTTGCAACACAAATCGACGAGATGACATTGCGAGATTCTCGGGAAATGAACTATGGCAGCAAGCTCCAAAATATGAGTTGGTTCTGCTATACACATGTGAACACGCTGTCCAAGACAAGCATGACCACATAGTAGTCCTACAACAAAACACTACCGAGTTCAGGTGTGGAACCATCATCGAGGATATCAAAGTTCTTGTGCACTTATCGATGAACTTCTTATCCTTGAACAAATCAATCAGTGGCTTGTGTGCTACGAATACATATGGAATGAAGATGATCAGTCTATCAAACCATAGAATACTTCACACATGCATGACTGACTTGGGATGATTCCAGAGGAAGCAAAAACAAGCTTTCTCGAATTCACGGTGGCAACTTACATCAAATACACATGAATTAGAGGAAGTCACTGCTCTCGTCCAAACATGTACCTCATGAACGGAACACGAAGGCATTCCTTACAAAGTTTCCAACACTAGCTTGATGTTCAACATGAATCATGGAGGAGATATAATGCTATTGATGGGCTCAACAACAAGTCATCGGGATGACCATATAAATGGAATTCCATAATTATGTGAACAAGGACATAGCATTGGTCAGACCAAAAGATATAATGGTGTATGCTCGAGGAACAACCGCGAGTAAGACAACATTATGAATATCGTTGGTTTTGATTTGATTTGACAATAGCCCATACCCAAATCAAAGACTGGATAAGACAATAGCTCCAGCAATTGATCATGGGGAATAATTGATGAGGATATCATCTTTCTATAACACATACACCCAAGATATCCCCTTGAAATGAACTAAGTTAGGCAAGCGTTTATCTTCAAACTCTCCAAGTTGTTGTTTAGCTTAACCAACTAGCTCATGGGTATCCAACACAGATTCTTGGAGAATGGCTGGTTTAGAGAAAAACCAACATGATCATGAGCTCAACATAGCTGTCAGGAAACAACCTGGTAATACTTCCGAGAAGACATTCGGAAAATAACGAACCACCGATATGTTATTAAGCTTGAGAACAATCTTGCTTTTCAGGGCAAGACGATATGATCAAAAGAGTGAGGGATTGACAAAATCCTAACTCATTGACCGAAGAGTGCACCAGAAATAAAGGTAGCACGATCAATATTAGAATGATGATTCAATAACCAACACGCGAAGAATGAAGTTATTGTCCATTAACTACCAAGCAACGAAGTTGCTTGGAGTATTGATTTCACACCTCACAATTCACTTGTCGGTATTCCGGTTACAATAACACGGAGACCGAGAAATGAACAATGATGGCGAGAAGTATCACTATACCAAGAGTTCATAGGAGGTGGTGCAATTCTCATGACATTCTTGACATAAAGATGGTAACACTGCAAGATAGAACAAAACAAAAGCTGGATTGGCATTTTGATCCACGGAATACAACTACTTTGACCCAATCCTCGAAATGGACAAGGTACTGGAGTTTGTTTCTCCTAGTCATTCCGAAATAGAATGGCTTGACGAACTATAAAATAATAGGCATCGACGAACACGGATGCACAACTACTCCTGACTATCAACTGATAGACGGAGGTCAGAAGACAACTAAAGAGGGACAACTCAAAGGAACATACGATTTTCTGAGTTGTGGGCGCATAGATTAGCATGTCGAACGAGTTCAACATATTTCTTCCGGATAACCCATGCAGAAAGGTAGAACTGGCAGAGTCACAACATAGAATCGAGAACTCATCAAGAGCACTCTGGTTGTGATCTTTCGGTTCAACGAGGAACTTCTGCCATAAGTAGTTCATGGTATTTGGAAGAGGAAAATACCACAGACCTCGAGGACTATCACAAAGGTTACTAATATCCTAAAGGAACCAGCAAACACTATCAACATGAAGTAAGTACGGTGAATCTCGGGTTCAAGAACCCAGGAATAGAATGCCTACTAACTAAGTGGCATCACGGGATGCTTTTGAGAATGATGGCTAGAATCATCACACTGGGAACACAAAACATGGCTAGATTACTAGGTGATCCTCTAAGACACCTCGGGACATAATAATAAATAGCTCCAACATATATGTCGAGGCAACCGAGTACCTCAACACACTGGTTAGTGTGGTTAATCTGGCCCAAAGAAACATCGGGAACAGAAAGAAGGGAGTTGCAAATGCATCAGACTATCTAGAAACCTGGGATGACTCGGATAGCATAACGGCTGTAAATTCTCAAAAAGATTTGAGACATCCTGCAAAATAGTGGCATGACCACTCAACATCACAATATCAAGGTTCTAAGGCCAGCTATGAACATACGGAAGTAGTAGAAACTGAACTGAGACTTGAATCCATCAATCCTATAAGTCTACAGATTGGTAACACGTGATCCTGATAGAAAGATGAGAAGCCTAGTTCCTTAATCCCGTAGGAAAGATAGGATGAATCGGATCAGAAGGGCCTAAGGTATAAGGAGTAAAAAGAGCCTTACGTTCCCACCCATAATCAATTCCCATATATAACTAAAGAATTTCTAGACTCAACTTCGACCAGTTTGGCTTGGTAATCCTACATGCAATCAAGCTCTGATACCAAAGCTGTCAGGACCCCGATCCTAAGTCACGCCGATCTAGCATGTAACACATCATATCACTTTGCGGCCTCACACACGGTATTCCCATGGGTGCCACCTTACCTGGCCCGGGACCGTTTGCGCCTTTTGGCTCACGTATATGATAGTGTCGCTAGCATCCATATGACAGAGAACCCGGGCCAACATGACTAGTCGTAAACCCAAAGTGGCACTAACTTACAGGGACAGGCATACATGACCCAGCAACGAACGTGTCAGTCATCAGCGAGTGAATCCGGGCTGTAGCAGCTGGGCTAACAGGACTCCGGAGAATCCGGGCTGTAGCAGGCTAACAGGACTCCGGTAGACACCGCGTGACATTTCCCCGAAGGGACAGACACAGGAATGAAGAAGGACACATGTCGGCCAGCCAAAGTGTTCCGGAGCAGTAGCAAGCTACCATGGCTTAGTGGAAGCACTAGGAGACATTTCCCGGTAAGAGAGGCTACAAAGGATAAACAACTAGGTTGTCGGATCCCACACATACTAAGCATTTCAATAACATACACACAATATGCTCGATATGTGCAAATACAACATGGCATCACAACAAAACTCTACGACTCAAAGTATTTATTCATTAGGCTCTGAGGAGCCAGATATTACAAACATGGGTCTGATGACCCAGCATTCAAGTCACGCAAGCAACAAGCACAAGCGGAAGCTTAACTTGTCTGAGTACAGACAACTACAAATGAAAAGGCTGAGAAGCCTGACTATCTACAAAAACCTCCCAAGGGTACAAGATCGTAGCTGAGGTAACAAGCTAAACGTCGAAGTCCACGCGGAACTACTAGTGAGACTGAAGTCTCTCTGCAAAACATAAATTAAGCAAACGTGAGTACAAATGTACCTAGCAAGACTTACATCAGAACTAGCTACATATGCATCACTATCAACAAAGGGGGTGGTGGAGTTTAACTGCAGCAAGCCAGCTTTGACTGTAGCTACCCAAAACTACGACTGCAAGTAACTCTTTTGAGGTGGCTCACACGAGTCCACATATTCACCTATCAATACACCCCTATGGATCTGCTCCCGTCTCCCTACGAGAAGGCCATCCATAGCACTCACGCTTATCTTGCGCATTTTAGAGTATCCACTTTCACTTGTCTATGAACTGTATAGGCAACCCAGAAGTCCTTTACCGCGGACGCGGCTATTCGAATAGATCATTTATAACCCTGTAGGGGTGTACTTCTTCACACATGTTTCCACCACTTAGCGTCTACACACGACATGTGCTCGGCAGACTTCAAGCGAAAGCCGACGTGGGTGTAGACCACGACCTGACTAACCACACAAGTCCCTAGTCCAGGTTTATCGCCTATTCAGGTTCCATCCACAGGGAGTCCGACCGGGTTTTCCACTACGGCCCCGAATGATGTGTGCAGGGTTCCCGTCACCAAACGGGCGACTCGGTACACCGGGCCACGTGCCTACCGCATCACAACCCACCCCCCGGGACAGCGCTGCGCACGGCCTCCAGCATACTACAAACACCAGAAACTACTTGCAACTCCTGGACAGAGGACAGGGGGTTAATAAGTCGAGCGGCGGTCATATTTCAGGGCCCAACATGTGGCAGTAGCTGTTCATGGATCACAAACACAGAACTCAGTTCCTGAGGACGGTTTCAATGAGACAACCCACCATGTACTCCTACATGGCCTCTCACCGCTACTGTCGGGGATATACCCCGCAGTATGACCCGGCCAGAGTTATAAACCGGCTGGGACTTGGTAAACCGGCAGGTGTTAAGTTAGATGATAACCCGGCAGGTGTTAAATCAGATGATAACCCGGCAGGTGCTAAGTTAGATGATAACCCGGCAGGTTGTAAGTCAGATGATAACCCGGCAGGTGTTAAGACATAACCTGGCAGACCATCATAAACCGGCAGACCATCATAAACCGATAGACCATCATAAACCGGCAAACCATCATAAACCGGCAGGAAGTCGTAACCCGGCAGACCATCATAAACCGGCAGACAGTCATAACCCGGCAGACAGAGTCGCGTGGGGTTATGAAGCCCGAGACGTTATGAAGCCCAAGACGTTAAGAAGCCCATGAAGAGAAGTCAGAATAGTTTAATTCTTAATCCGAGTTGGACTCTACATGTAACCCGCCCCTTCAACATATATAAGGAGGGGCAGGGCACCCCAAGAGGGAGGAAATATAATATTTAGGGTTAGACATAACTAGGAGAGCCGGTTTACGGCGACTCCCTCGTGATGATAATGAGACCTAGCCACAAACAGCATGTAGGGTTGTTACCGGATGATGTTTCCCGAGGCCTGAAGTTGTCTAAATCCTTGTCTTGTGTGTTGATCCGCCTCGCGTCTCTCGATTCCAACCAACCCCTTCAAGCTACTGCATAGATGCGTTGGCCTCACGACTAAGTCCTCATACTAGGACATCTGCCGTGACAATTCCACGACAGTTGGCGCCCACCGTGGGGCTTGCGCACGGTGGTGTTGAGTTCTTGGATGGATCTTTCCTAGGGTTCGACAAGCTCCCAGTTGACCGAAAAAATTCACGTCGTCTCCCGGTTCATCGGTTGAGATTAAAACGAATTGGCGAAGGATGCGATCGGTCCGCCGCCACAATTGCGTGATCCGCCATAGCACAGTTGTTTTCTCTACAGACATGATCCGCCAAGACCAAAATAAATTCAATCTCTATCATTGCATCATCATGCAAGGGCGTATGCTATGTATCAAATCGCTGGGCCATCGATCATAAAAACACGCATGCATAATCTTCAGTTGAGATCCGCCAAAACCAGAACTTTCATTGCGGCGGCAGCAAGCAAAACCAGAAGTTATTTTGTCATTAAAGTTTTCCATGAGAAGGCAAGATTGCTTAATCAGATTGGATGTAGTACTAGTCTACTTGAGAATCAAATCAGCAAGTCACGTCAATGTGAATCAATTATTACCAAGTGAAAGAAGACCACGACTCGGTTTGGTCAACTCATCATGACTCAGAAATGGATACGGCCGTAGTTGGGTTTTCGATCTGCTACCCGTCGGTTTTGATTTGCCAGAGTTTCAAATCGCGGTGAGTCCGAGTCGCCTCTCCGGTCCTTAAGTCACCTCTCCAGGCGCGCGTCCACACCGGTCGCCTCGCATCCCGCTGCAGTTTCTGCTGCGGCCCGGAGCCTCTCTGCGGTTACCCCTTGCCACTGAGTCGTCCGCTGCGGCCACGGCTATAGCCGACTGGGCGGTATCGCCATTGAACCGGCTGCCTACTTCGACACGCCTGTTCTGATCCGCCGGGCCGCTCTAGTCCAGCCTCTGCTGAGCGCCGCTGGAGCGGCCGCCGCCACAGCTGTTCTGACACGCCTGTTCTGATCCGCCGCGCTGCTCGAGTCCAGCCTCTGCCACCGCTGCCGGAGCGGCCGCCACCGTTGCCATCTTCACTTCAGCTGGCCCGTCACCTCGCCGGTCCTCTCTGCTTACTCCTGCTTCATGCCGCTTCGATGTTCCACCTGTGAGCAACGTGGTCTGCCTTTACTGCGCCGGATTGCCGTCAAGTTGCCGTGCCTCCGGTTGCCTTAAATCGCTGGCCTCTACCGCAAACCGCCACCATCGCGGATCTGTCAACCGGTTGTTCCTCCGCCTTGTTTCGTCGCAGAACTGCCCTGGCCGGGTGACCCATGCAATACCTCATCTGGAGCCGCCTCGTTGAGCCGTGCCCCAAATCGCTCCGACGGCTCACCTCTGCCGCGAGCTGCCCTGATTTGCGCCTTGCACCGTTGTCGAGCCGTTGGTGTGCCCTTGCGCCTGCCTGAAGCTGCTTGTCGCGCCACCCTGTTAAACCGCCGTGGAGCGCCCTGGCTCACCTCTGCCGCAAACCGTCGCGGTCTCGGGACGACCGCGTGTCACTGCCTTTTCTACAAGTCACCACCAGGCCGCCCTGCAGCCGCGGCTGAACCGCCCCGCTGGCTTGGCGCTTAATGATTCGCGCTGCCGTGTGCCTCATGCCCTCGGCGAAGGCCGCGCCGGGCCGGCCTCGCTCTGAACCTGCCTGCAACAGAGGTCACCACCACCGTTCGTCATGGCCTCCGCCGGTGAACCAGGAACTGCCTTGGTTTAAGTAGCCACTACGAACAGCCACTTCAAGGCATCGTCAAGCCACCGGATTCCTATGATCCGGCCACGCCCTGGTCACTTCTGGCTACGGTTGGCCTTGCGCCCCCATCTTGTCGCTCAATCCACCAAGAGTTGTTCCGGCCAAATCACCATTGGGTTCTTGAAGCCGCCGGCAGAGTCGCCGTACTCGTGCGCTGTCGCGCCTAACCTCGTACCCGCTCTGATGGGTTCCAAGACTGTTGGCTGAGTCGCCGTACTCATGAACCGCCCGCTTTTGACCCGCCAAGCCCCGGTTGTTGCCTCTGCTACTGACTTTGAGCGCCATGTCCATAGAGGCTGGATTATCAATGGGGCAATTCTTCAGTGACGAGTCAATGCCAAGCCACGTCTGGTCTCGCTCCAAACCGCCCAACGCCGCGAAGCGCCAAATTGGTGTTACTGCGACTCTGCCTCCGCTGGTGAACCGGCCTCCCACTTCAAATCGCCGCGCCGACCGGCCTTGAGACCGCTTGCAGCGCAGCCCTGTTAACCCGCCATGGGGTGCCTTTGCTTCGCCATTTCTGCAGCGAGCGGACCCGGCCCGCTCGCCTGATGGACCGCCATGCGATGAGTCGCTGCACAGCCTCGTCAAGCCGGATGTGCCTGAGTTGCTATCTTCGGGTCGTGGCTCGCTCGAGTCTTGTTCCGCTAGAGTCCCGTTGACCCGCCCAGAGCCACGTCGACCTACAGTCGCACTCCATGCCGCCTGTCACCTCCTGCTGATCCCGCATTGATTCTGCCGGATGCTGCTCCTGCTCGCTCCGGGTTGCTGGTATCCTGCCGATGAGTCACCGCTCCGTTTTGACTCGCCCTCGAGGTGTGGCTGGATTGGTTCTGCCGGGCCCTGCTCCTGCTTGCTCCGGGTTGAGCCGGCCCTGTTACTACAAGTTGCTGCTCCTGCCGTGGCTCCCGCCTCCGGATCATCTTAAGTTGCCGAGGCCACTCTAAACCACCGTCGAGTGCGCCTCCACCGGTTGAGCTGCCGCGGTTGTTTCGAGCCATCACCCGCAACCGCTGTCTCTGCGGTTACAAGTCGCCGTACGGCCTCTACAGCGAACTGTTTCTTTTTACGCGTGACCCGCCCAGGTCGGCTCCGCCCTGCCCCGCGCGGCTGTTTTTCTATTTCTGCTGTGTTTTAACCCGCCGGCGCCTCGTCGACCGCCTGTCTCCAAGTAATCCGGCCTCAAAGTTGTATCCTTTGCTAGACTCCGCCAAACCGGCTCTGACCACCTCGCCGGGTCGATTTCAAATGTGCTAGAGAATCTAAGTCGATGCCAAGTCTCCGTTTTCTGCTGTGCACCACAAGTCTGCAAGTAGCTGGAACCGTCCAATCATGCTGCTGAGCACCTTTTTGCTGACTAAAATTCTAAGGCAGCAACGATGCAGTAATTCGCTAGGAGATCAGTGTTGTTATATGTTCAGGCGGTCGATTACATCATTGCAAGTACTACTACAGAGTTAGACCAAGGATCATCCAATGCATTTTCCAATGGCACGCTCCATGAGGCAAGCCAGCAACCCAACATGCAGCATTGTAGTAATTGCAAGGATGTATACTTAGGCACTTGGCCTACTTCACGGAAAAAATTGGGCTATGGTGTTGTCTACAAGAAGAGGAATGGTGTGGCTACCTGAAATCGGTCAATCAAGTTGACTGACTCGCTGATAGCTAGCTTTGAAAGATAGGTCAACCACGGCCTCCTGAGCTGCCTGTGGACAGCGCCTCTCTGACCTACGTAAGGCTAAAAAAAGAAGGGGGGAAGGCAACCGTCCGCATTCGTCCGACAAAAAAACCAGGTGTTCTCCTTACTATATATTTTATCAGTACATTTTTGTTCCTCTGAGCACCATTACACTGCCCTATTGGTGTTTTTATATACAGGAAAAATTATTGTTATACTGCGGGTATAAAGCACGCACTGGCAATGTTCTACAACGGCGTTTTCCTCCGTGTCACATTACCTGATGAACAGACGACCGGTTCACGCATCCGCACCGATTTACAACGCGGAGTACAACTAGCCCGTCCGCACCAGCCTATAATATCGCGGCTGACTCATCTGTCTGCTCCTACGGCGGATTCACCCATGATTGATTTCCGCTTCACCATGGTGATCATCAGCTCCACGGTGGATAATTTCTGGCCTAATATATCAGGTGAAATCCATCCAGTATATTTTTATATTATATATATTGCTTTCTTTAAAAAAGAGCAATTACTCCGGCTTGCAAAGTTATCTAATGCAGGACCCTAAACCGCCATATTGGTGCAAATTTAAATGCTGTCAGAAAATTTCCGGCTTAAAAAGAAGGATTCCGGTTTAAAATCCGGTTCAAGGGAAAGTTGTCTCCTACAAAGCTTTGAAGCTCTCAATATCCGGTTTAAGAATTTCCGGTTCAAAAGAATAATCTCTCGCAAGTTCGAGTTCTTAGGGAAAATTACAGGGACCAAAGAGAGTTTGTTGCACAGCACAACTCAAACATAGGCACCGGCGAGCACAGCTCAGAAATATATCACTTGGGGGCTTCCGACTTATTGAGCTAAGCTATGATTACCCTTTGATACGGCTTATACGCCATGTTTACAAAAACAATTGGGGGCTTGCTACCCAAAGTCAACAGGGGCCAAAGAGAGTCTGTTGCAGAGCACAACTCAAACATAGGCACCCATTGAGCACAACTCAAAATATTGCTGGGGGGTTCTTTGCTTCTACAAGAACAAAGAGCCTATAACCTTGTAATAGGCCATAAAAGCCAGGCTTGGAAGCCAGGTGTATTTACCTAAAATCCCGGGTTATCCTGCCTTTTTAAGAAACCACTCCGCCCAGGTAATCCTGGTAAGACCCGTCGAACGTTTGACAAGTCAATCTTATAAAGACCCTAAACTTGTCATAGTTAAAATGACAATTGGTTAATGTGAGGTCCATCTTATAAGGCTTTGTAAAATGGTTTAACTCAGTGGCCTGGCAGCCCATGAAAAGCCTCGCCTTTTTTGCATGTTTTCTTCTGAAATCTTTCTTTTGGCGGTTTATTTTGATGAGGTTTATGTTAATCCGGTGTTTACTGACCCGGCCTGGCTTTGGACTATAAGTCGCCAGTATGATGATAAATTATCCGGTGTTTATTAACCCGGCCTGGCTTGGGAATATAAGTCGCCAATATATTTTTGGATTGCGCTATTGGAATCATGCGCTCATAAATCATTGGATTATATTATTCAAATCTTCAAATAGCCAGGATGGCTGGATTTTTATTATGGTTATCAATACCAGTATTATGATTGAGGTTTTCAAAGTCGCTTTAGCACAATGGCTATTATTTTATCAATGGATATAATTTACTCTACAACGGAAGGAATAGTCCCAAGTCGTTGCAGCCTTACGGCCCGGCACTTGGGGGCTACATTATCCAAGTTGAGATCACATCAAATATGCAAGTCCCATGTCACTGCCGGCATGCACCATGGCACTTGGGGGCTAATGCAACGTCATTTTTTGCTCACCTTATGAAAACCCGACTCATCACATCGTAATGAGCCGGCCCTTGGGAGTTACCAATTGCTCCTGTTGAAAATTCAAGGTACACAAGCTTTAATCCATTATATTGAAGGGTTTATTACTCAGTTGGTAGAGGACAAGATTCTTAACCTTGTGGACGTGGGTTCAAGCCCCATGGTGGAGTTACATCATATGATGTTATTTTCAATGAAGCATGATCATATTTATAAAGTCCCTGCTCATTATTGCATAATGACCCGACCCTTGGGGGCTACACTGGTTGAAGTTTTTATGAGCATCAGGCAATTACAAGTCCCAGGTTGCTGCAAGCATGACAACCCGACACTTGGGGGCTACATATGTGGAATACTCAGTTCTGACTAGTGATTGAGATGTACAATCTGGATTTGTTCAAACTTGTGACATTCATATTGAAGCAATTCTTAAGCTGTTACTACGTTACCTTCTTAAGACTTGGGGGCTACAAGTGATAGGCATATAAGAGGTATATTTTCAAGCTTGATGTTAACTACAAGTATGACCCGGTGCCATCAATGATAAACCGGCAAGTTCTACATCCTTAAACTGGCTGAAGATCATATGAGGATCTAAAGGAACAATATTTTTGTTAAGCATTGGGAGCTGAATCAAATGAATTATTCTTCACAATATTTCTCTGTGACAAACCAATGTCAGCAAGTAGATTATGAAGTTGGTCTATTGACCCAGATTTTCTAGACGGAAATGACAAGGACTTAAATGATGCTCAGGATCAGTTTAACATGGATAAACCCAAATTAAACTGGGGGCTAATGTCGGGGATATACCCCGCGGTATGACCCGGCCGGAGTTATAAATCGGCTAGGACTTGGTAAACCGGCAGGTGTTAAGTCAGATGATAACCCGGCATGTGTTAAATCAGATGATAACCCGGCAGGTGCTAAGTTAGATGATAACCCGGCAGGTGTTAAGTTAAATGATAACCCGACAGGTGTTAAGACATAACCTGGCAGACCATCATAAACCGGCAGACCATCATAAATCGGCAGGAAGTCATAACCCGGCAGACCATCATAAACCGGCAGACAGTCATAACCCGGCAGACAGAGTCGCCTGGGGTTATGAAGCCCGAGACGTTATGAAGCCCAAGACGTTAAGAAGCCCATCAAGAGAAGTCAGAATAGTTTAAGTCTTAATCCGAGTTGGACTCTACATGTAACCCGCCCCTTCAACGTATATAAGGAGGGGCAGGGCACCCCAAGAGGGAGGAAAACTAATATTTAGGGTTAGACATAACTAGGAGAGCCGGTTTACGGCGACTCCCTCGTGATGATAATGAGACCTAGCCACAAACAGCATGTAGGGTTGTTACCGGATGATGTTTCCCGGGGCCCGAAGCTGTCTAAACCTTTGTCTTGTGTGTTGATCCGCCTCGCGTCTCTCGATTCCAACCAACCCCTTCAAGCTACCGCATATATGCGTTGGCCTCACGACTAAGTCCTCATACTAGGACATCTGCCTTGACAATTCCACGACAGCTACCTTTACCAAATCATGTTCACACACTTAGCTCTCAACAGTAAGAAGTGTTCACCACATTCCAATTCATCCCCGATGAATCAGACCTGACTCAACTCTAAGCAGTAGCAGGCATGATAACAACCATGAATGAGTAGGCACATCAGGGCTCAAACAACTCCTACTCATGCTAGTGGGTTTCATCTATTTACCGTGGCAATGACAGGTCATGCAGAGGAAAGGGGTTCAACTACTGCATCATGTAACAGTTGAATCATTGTTGTTCTAATGCAGTATAAGAGAGCAGAAGCGAGAGAGTGGGATTGTATCGGAATGAACAAGGGGGTTTTGCTTGCCTGGCACTTCTGAAGATAGAATTGTGTCTTCATCAGTGTCATCGAACTCATCGTCGGAACAACGTCTACTAAGGGAGAACAACCACCGGCAAACAAGAGGGAACACAATCAATGCAATGCAACAATATGATGCATGAATGTGACATGGCAATATGCTGTGATTTGAGCTAATGCAGCTAGCAATGATTTAAATGGAGTTGGTTTGAACACTAAATTCAAATTCAAACTCCATATGTGATCATTCAAATGTCATTTATTTGATTTGTCCTAAACAGCAGCCATAAGTTGTTCTAATATGCATGAAAATGATACAGATGGAAAGATTGGATTTTTCTGATCATTTTCATATATAAAATATTTCATTTGGAGTTACGGTTGATTTTCTATGATTTTTAGAAGTCTAAAGCATTTTCTGAAATAAATAAAACATGAATGATTTATTTAAAATCCCAGAAAAGCATTACTGCGTCAGCATGACGTCGGTCTGACATCAGCAAGTCAACAGGCACGGTCCAGGTCAAACCTGACCAGCAGGTCCCACTGGTCAGTGACCCAGTGCTGCCTAGGGTCAAAGACAGGTGGGGTCGGGTGAACGGACACGTCAGCATAGTCAGAGCTGACACGTGGGCCCATTGCAATTTGATTTAACCTTAATCTATTTTAGTTAGCAGGTTGGTTAGGCGGTGGGACCCGACTATCATTGACTTCAGGGGGATGTTAGTAGGGTGCTTAGGCCCTAATGGCCGGTTACGTCGGCGGTTAGCCGCCGGCGACCATAGCCGACGGCGGAGGTACTCCGGCCGGCTGATTCCGGCAGCCGTTCGAAGCGCGGCTAGGCTCTTTCGAATGCCCATAGAGAAGCGTGTTGGGTGGTGCAAGTGGCAACTACAGGGGAGGGCTGTAGCATCGCCGGCGTCGAGGTGGGCGGTGGCGGCGCTCGAGCACACGCGGGCAGCGGTGCTACGGGGCACGGGCGAGCTAGCAAAAGGGATAGGCGGCCTCCTGGAAGCACGAGGGACTCGTTGCCATGCTCAGCAACGACGGGCACAGGCTGCAATGGTGGTGCATGACAAAGCAGACGGCACCGAAGCTCGGCCATGGCGGCGGCGCTAGCTAGAGGTTGAGCGGAGCAACCGGGTTAGGGGGAGGGGAAAGAGGGGCTCACGGCGATCACGATGGTGCTGACGGCAAACTCGGAGAAGAACCGGAGCGGTCGGGGCAGCGAGGGGGATCTCTGGCAATCGAGGAGGAAGGAGATGTTGGGGACGGCTATTCGGTGCTTCCGGCGTTGCTTGGCTCGGTGCAGAAGGCGTAGGCGACAGAGGCGAAGCTCGTGGACGTGCTGGCGAAGCGAGGCGGTGGCACTGGCCGCGGCAGCAGCGAGCGGCGGCTACGACGGTGCTCGGGTGTGCGAGAGAGAGAGAGCACCAGGGGAGAGGAGAAGGACGAGGGGGTGAGGGAGAGAGCAGAGGGGTGCGTGGCGCCATCTAGGCGCGCCTGGGGAGGAGGCGGCAAGCAGGACATGGCGCGCGTGTGCGCGCGCGGCGAGCACGCGCCCGTCGTTCTTCTGTCCAGAGGAAGGCGAAGACTGGCAGGGCTAGGTGGTGGGCTGGGCCAGCTACAGGGGTTTGGCCACGTAACTGGGCTGCCAGGTAAACTCTCTCTCTTTTTATTTTCTTTATGTTTTCTATTTATTTTCTCTGTTTTGATTTAGTAATAATACTAAATCATTTCATAAAATCCTGGAAATATTTGTGGGCACTTGTAGAATTATTTCCAACAGCCCTCAAATGCTTTCAAGTTTATTTGGGCATTTAAAACACTTTATAGAATTTAAATGTCCAAATTCAAATACTTATGATTTAATTCGAAAATCCAAAGTGTCCTAGAGAAGTGTGGACCATTTATGGCAGAGGTTCTAGACCAATTCAAAAATGATGAACATTTATGAAGGGCATTTTGGGTTCACTGAAGAGATTTAATTTTGACCCTAGTTGAATTTCATCTGGTGCTAGGGTTGAACATCCCCATTTTAAGTTCAAAAGAATTTAAACATGATGCAACACATGACTAGCTAGCTCAGAGCATACCAGAACTAGGGATGTGACAGATTGCCACCAGGGAGAGGCGAGCCTTGAAGCGGAAGCACGAGAGATGTCCCGCCTCACCGTGAAAGCAGCCAACATGTCCCGCCGCACGGCCGTAGCAGCACAGAGGTCCCGCAGCACCGTCGATGCAGCAGACTTGGCCGGCCGCGCTGCGGAAGTAGAAGAGATGTCCTGCCGCGCTGCGAATGCAGCAGAGATGTCCTCTGGTGCCGCGGCGCCCTGGGAAAATGTCTCGCGGGCAGGCGAAGACTCTTACAGGCGCAAGCGTGCCCTCGTCCTTAGGCAGATGGATCAGGTCTCCAGGTGGGCGAGGTTGCAGGATGACCTGAAAGCCTCGTTTGAACAGTCTACCAGCATCATCCGGCAACTAAATGAGAGCAATGCGAAGCTCCAGGCCGAGCGTGACCAGCTGAGGGGGAAGATCGTCGGAAGTGCGGAGCAGCAGGAGCAGACCACTGCCTTGTTGAAGAGGACCGGCGTCATCGTCGAGAAACTTATGGACAAGAATGCCATGCTGCACATCAAGCACAGAAGGCTGGTGGAGGAATCCGTGGATGCTCTCAAGCAGCATCTTGAGGACAAGAAAGAGCTCGTCGCCGCTCGCCGCGGAGACTAGTTCCCGCGGCCTGCGGCAACGCATCAAGAAAGTAGAGATCAGCGAGCCAGATCGCTATCTTCCTTCTTCTTTTGCCCTTGTGTATTTCGGGCGTTGCCGCATGTGGCTTTTTTTCATTATGTTTCTAAATTTGTAAGACAATTATTATCCACTGTCATCGTCCTTATATTCATCATGCTCGCTATAAGTCGCATTCGATGCTATATAGGTCCGTCAGATCATAAATCAAGATCCGTGCAAAACTTTCTTTTCAGATTTTCATTTTTCTCTCTTAAATCTCAGTCCAATGAGACTTATAGCCACGCCACAGAACAGGTGCTCGGGCGCCATTAATGGAGACATTGGGAGGGAGGTGCGCGGCGGGTAGCGGTCAAAGGGCTCTCCACCCAAGGGGCACGCGCAGGGGTCTGATCACACGCCTCCCGTACTCAAATAGCTACCCCGCGCGGCACCTCCTAGCCAATAAAAAAAGGGACACGTGGCCGCACGTAACTGGTAAGTAGAACGCCCACGGTTTCAATAATACTTGTATTTCCGATTAGTAACGTGACAGCACTTGTTCCAAAATGACTTTGTTGATTGTTAATGTGTGCGCCTTCGCAAATTGGCCAAAAAAATTACCGCGGCATGTTGGTGCCATGTCATGACACCATGCCAAGTTTCATGATTTTCAGGCGTGTTTTGGAATTACAGGAATTAAAAAACCAAGTTTCTCAATCTTTCCGGCCAAGCCACGACGCCCAGATGTTTGAATTTCACTCCCATCTCTTGCATGGGACCTAGAAATTCACCCAAGGACACACATGTGATTTTTAAAACAACTTTGGTGCACTGGAGCCTGTGCTTGTGGTTCAAATTTGAATTATGCACATTAAATGTGCAGAAACTCAATTAATGCATAAAAGGCCAAACGAACCCGGAATAATTCCAAAATTTAGCACGGTACTTCTATTTGGTCTAATCTGCCTGTGTAAAAAAATTAAGGCGGGAGAAGGCAGTGTACGTATGTCGTTTCGCACACAGAGGTGACACGTTCCCTCTCGGAACCACGAGCTTTCTTGAGGGAAGCTCCGTTTGCAAGAAGCTTACACCAAAGCTTGTCACAATTCGGCCAAAAAATTACCGCAGCATGTTGGTGCCATGTCATGACACCATGCCAAATTTCATGATTTTCAGGTGTGTTTTAGATTTACAGGAATTAAAAAACCAAGTTTCTCAATCTTTCCGGCCGAGCCACGACGCCCAGATGTTTGAATTTCACTCCCACTATCGGTGTACAAAAGTAGGGGCCCTTCTTTGTACCCCTTTACTTGTGCACGGGCAGTTAGAGCCGCACCTACGGCCACACTTAGCGGGGCAGAGGAAGGAAACAAAAGTACAAGATTACCAGAGCAGCGCTCAAGACCAAAAGCATGAAGAGCAGGAGGGCGAGGAGAGCTCCCCCGGCAAGGCCCTTGCCGGGGCGGCCTTCACAGCCACGACAAGAGCCTTGCCGGGGCAACTTGCCCAACGCCAACGAGGCCGCCATCCTTGAGCCTGAGAGTTCTGACACCATCAACCACATTGGAACCAAGGCTCGGGAGGCGCCTCCATGGTGGCATGTAGATCTTTGTGAAGACAAAGGGCCTATGAGACCTAGATAAGAACCAGAAGACAAGACAACAGTGAGGCTCCTTGCCGAGGATGCCCACGGGGCCTAGGCAAGGCTCCTTGCCGAGGACGCCCACGAGGCCTCGACAAGGCTCCTGCCGAAAATACCCACGAGGCCCCGGCAAGACTCTTGCCGAGGGCACCCACAAGGCCCCGGCAAGACCCTTGCGGGGAATATCAGCAAGACCGCGGCAAGGCCTTGGCGCCCCGTCACTACCGCAGCTCAGCGGCCGATCAACCAACTAAGCAGGCACCCACGTGGCAGTACGTGGCTCCTAGGCCAACTAGTCAAGCACCTACGTGGTGGCATGCGGATCTTCGTGAAGACCCTGCCACCACACCAGCGCAGCAGCCTGCCAGCCTACATGGCGCTGCATGCCTCGTTGGCATGGACGCGTGTTGGAGCAAGGCGAAGCGGCGACGGACGGGACGGGCCTCGTTCCCTCCCCGATAAAGTAAGAGGACACATAAGTAGCGCATTTAATGCGTTTTGTCCTATCGTGCCAGAGATAAACTCGAGCACTGTACAACTTTCCACCTCCTGTGTGCCACTGTGGCAGCCCCTTTGACTATAAAAGGAGGGCTGCGGCGTACTAAGAGAGGATTCGGACTTTTTGGACCCTGCACGGTTTGTAGCTAGTCCAAGAACACCAGATAAACACAAGCCAGCAGGGGTAGGGTATTACGCGTCACTTGCGGCCCGAACCTGGATAAATTTCCCGTGTTGATCTCTTAAACCCGCTCTTTCCACAGCCTCGCGCCCGCCGACCGTAGAAGGGATTCCCCGTGATCCCATAGGTGTCGTTTCCACCGACGTCTTTGGCACGCTAGGTAGGGGGCGCAAGCTGTGAAAATCCTGTTTGAAGGTCACCGCATCGACTTCATCATCACCATGGCCCCCAAGAGAGAGGGGATCACCACGATCGGGTCGCCCGGAGCCGGCCCGTCCGCGCCAGCGCGGGTAGGCGACCGGGTGGCCACAGATGGGGCCGGAGACATGGCCCGCGAGCATCCACGACACTCTGGCGATCGAAGCTAGGCGAGCAACGTCGTTTGAATCCGTGACGACGAGCCGCGCGCCGCTGGGTCCGGGGCGGGGCCGTGCTACCCACGGGCGTCGCGGCAACCTCTACGGCGCCCCAGCTGGCACCCGCACCGCGGCCTTCCCAGGCCGCGCGCGATGAGCGACACCGCGATGTTGGAGCCCCCGGGCACCGCCGCGGAAAGAGCCATGTGCACCACTCGCAGGACGCACCAGGCTAGTGTGCGCGCTCGGACGCCGGCGGAAGCTGCGTGCGACCGCGAGACCGTGACAGAGCCCCTTCTAACCTGGTTAGAAGCCGGAGCGCATCACGGTCTACGCAGCTCTTGCCGCCGCCCACGCCAGCAGAAGTGCTGGTACGCGTGCAACCGCTCCTCGACTTCCCCCTGCTGCGGAGAAGCTCGACGAGTGGAGGGCCACCATCCGAAGCCTTGTCGGCTTAGCCAACAAAGATGAGCCGCTCCCAACGGGACCCTCACGCCGGTGTTCTATCGAGCCGGTGCATGC